>NC_045748.1:3823223-3830709 GCF_008692095.1 Etheostoma spectabile | reverse complement strand
TGTTTTTCCCTTTTCACACCATTCTTTGTAAACCCTAGAAATGGTTGTGTGTGAAAATACCAGTAACTGAGCAGATTGTGAAATACTCGGACCGGCCCGTCTGCCACCAACAACCATGCCACGCTCAAAATTGCTTAAATCATACTTTTTCCAATCTGACATTCAGTTTGGAGTTCAGGAGTGGTCTTGACCAGGACCACACCTCTAAATGCATTGAAGCAACTGCCATGTGATTGTGATAGATAATTGCATTAATGAGAAATTGAACAGGTGTTCTTAATAATCCTTTATGTGAGAGTGTGTTTATATAATATATATATATATATATTATATATATATAATATATATTATACACACACACACATAAAACACACATACATACATACATACATGCGCACACACACACACACACACACACAACACACACACACACCCACACCACACACACACACACACACAACACACACACACACACACACACACAACACATACATAGATATTCTCATAGATAGATATCCCTATCTATGTAGATGGATAAGATAGATAGATAGATAGATATTTAAAAAAACACACCCACACACACTATCTTATGCCTTTCCCCATGCGCCTAAAGTACAGCAATGTTTGACTTTACTTTTGCAGTGAGAAAGCAGAGCTAAGAGTCATGAAGGCTGCATACCACAACATATACACACTGTATGTACAGTACATTAGGTGCAGCTTTCCTGGTGTGGCCTTCATGCAGACTTTCACTAGTGAAGTGAGGACACATGACAAGGCAGTGAGTAAGGCTTTACACATTCTCCTGCACGCAACGCATCTGTCTTCAGTCTCACTTTATTGGTCTGTCTGTCTGCCTTGCAGCATGTCTGGTGGTAGAACATGCCAATCAGCTCCTGATGACGGCAATACGAATTGCAATTGAATAACGTAAGCAATTTGTGTGGCTGTATGTGGAAGAAAAGGGATCTTCTTGTATGCTTTGGTTTCCACCTGCTTGCTAGCTCTCATAAGATGTGTATTAGGGTGTATTCTAAAAAAAGGGCTGTATGCTACAACATACTCCTTACAACTTATATTTTAAAGGGATAAATCATGCTTATACCAGTTATGGGTTGTACCACATCCCAAAGTTAACAAAAATGTAAAAATAGGACATTCATGTCAGTCTAGTAAATGATTGGGCCGTGAATGTAAAGGATAACAAAAAAGTGCTTATTTCTTTCCTATAGGTTTGATACTGTTTAACTATGGCTAATACAGGTTGGCTTTTGCCTAGTGTATAAATATATAGCAACGATGAAACTTGAACACAACCACTTTTACAGATATGCAGTAAATATTCAGCAATACCATTATGTGAATATTGCCAATCCACAACCAGCTGTGCCTTCACAAAATGCTTTTTTTTCACTTCATTTATAAGGGCTCATTTTTCAAACATGCCATACCTTTCAGATAAGATTATAACATGGCAGGGATAAAACTGCTTTAAATGTCCCGTATTGTAAAAAGTGAGATTAATATGTCATTGTTGATTATAAAGCAGGTCAACGTGCTGTATAAATACTGGGAAAGACGGTCCCAAAAAATGGTCAACCCACGGAAAAATGCACACAGCCTGTCTTTAAACGAGCTGTCAGGGTTTCTGTACGGTGGCTTAAACAAAGCGTTTCAGACAGAGGGTGAATACAGATATATAATCGGACAGACGGTTTGAGAAAAAACAATGTGTCTTTGGAACAATAAAGCATATGACCATGTTAGGAGAAACCCAAAATGCAAGTATGAACTAGGACATTTGCATAATATTGGACATTAGGAGTGCTCACATTTTGGAGCAATAATCATTTTAAATGGCAATTTTGGGTTTAAGGCCAGAGACTTGGGGTCAACTTATCAATCAAGAGTTAGCTTGTTTCTCATACAGAGAGCCCAAGTGAAAGTTATTTTCAAAGTACAAGTAATAAACAGCTGCACTGAGAACAGCTTTAGGAAAATGCTTTTTCCATTCAATTTGATTAATGTACAAAGAATCAATTAGTTTCAGAATATCTCTTGTCTATATTTAAATAATATATTTCACACACACTGCAGCCTTGGGTCCTGTTACTTATGCAGTATGCAGAAGGGCCGGTACCGGAGTGTCAGATGAACTCTCTTTTTCCACTTCAGTACATGACAATCTAGCCACATGTCAAGTCATAGAACTTAAATTCTCTAAAATATTGCCAATAAATGCTTCCACCATCATCATCATTTTTAAATAGAGGCACAGTCGTCCATACCCCACATATATAGGCTGTATTCATCATTCAGACCCATTCATCAATGTGTGAGCTACAGGTGGCACAGGTAGTTGTCTCTTATTCGTATCTTGGTGTCTGATTTCGGTTTACTCACCTCACCTCATAATATATTATAATGTGCAAAGGTCATGAATCCAGTACAGCACGTAATGAAACAAAGGAATCTGACTTGTCCCAGCTGGTCCTCCCCCTAGTCATAGAAACATGACAGAAAGTCATGATGCAAACCAATTGGCTGGTGTCTGCTGCATGCAGATGTTCAATGAGCTCAAAGAGAGTCATACGGCACGCATCATCAATCTCAGTTTATAGCGTCTGTCTGGGTGTCTAGATTTCTTCTTGTGTCCTTACTGTGGGCTCAAATGGATTTAAAGAAGACATCTGTATTAGGGAAATTTTTTGACTATTAGCGGGATTAACTATTCATTTGTAATTTTACTGCAGCATACAGTACGCTCTCATTCCCTCATAAACACTCCTCCTGTCACTAATTGCCATTAATGTCCGTAACACATTAGGAGTACATGGTAGCTAAGCTGAGCTGTTTGTTCTCATACAGCAGCGAGTTATGGGGGTTAAATTGTGACAAAATTAACATTTGCATGCTTTGAAAAGACATTTTAAAAATGATTGTATGCAAATGTATTTTTTCATTTGCTTATGAAGGCAATGGTGATCGGAGTTGGGCTGCTCAGGTGTGTCTCTCCATGTTCGCTCATATAGGAAAGAAAAATAAAGAAACAGGCAGACGTTTTATACATCATACAGGTGAGTGTCCATTCAGTGAGACACATTTTCAGACTTTAACTCCTCGTGTGTTTTTCCTTGTCAGCTGTGTTACACTATGCACGGTGAACTAACGCTGGAGGGTTGCCCCCGCTGCGCCCTTCAAGCCTCGACATGAATGTGAAAAGTTGCTTTTGCAAGAGCATAATTACACAGCTCATTGTTATTAAAGAATCCACATTAATATGGGTGTTCCTTCATAAACCAAACCAACCTGAAAGCAAGGATGGAAAAGAGGACACTGGTTAGCAGATTCTTTCTGTCTGTGTTATTTATTATTTCTTTAAACTTGTCTACTGGGATTATCCTTTTTGTGGACGTCAACTGTATTTCTCCTATATTATAATAATAGCAAACTCTGAATTCCATTCCAAGAAACATTTATAGCTGAAAGCATATAGGTCTGCTTGCTTTATGGGAACACATCTGACAATCACAAGGCCTAAGAAAGTCTGTTTTTTTCTTTCAATATTGAGTTAAAGTTAGTGACATTTTTGTAATTGTGCTGCTATTAAATGATGAAGGCAGGAATAGCATGCCTGTATCTTAGTGATGAATCACCCTCATACATGATTTTTTATTTTTTTCCCCCCCAATAATGGCCATGTGCATGTTCCATGGTGATAAAGATAAAAAAAATCAAAATGCACGGTGAACATAGCAGACTGCCAATATGATTTTGTGGATGTCTGTGTGTCACATGTGCGCAGTAACCAGCAACCAACAATTTATACTTAACCTTTTTTTCCCATTGAACTATGTCAACACAATACTTTTCATAGCTGGAGTTAAATTATAGTAATATTAGTGCAAAAATGTGTAGGTTGAAGCCTCAGGTTGTTGCTCCTGAATGTAACCATGGGAAATAGCCAGACCGAGAAATATAGAAAAACGAAAAAAAAAAAAAAAAAAAAAAAAAAAAAAAAAAAAAAAAAAAAGAGAAAGAGGAAAAGTGTTTCTCAAAATAATGAGATTACTAAAATAAACTTCTCATACTCCAATTTTGGTGGAAGATTTTCTTGTATGTTCCAAACTTAGTGATGAATTATACATAAAACATACATCACTTATTGATAAATCTTTTATTTATTGGGGGATGAATGTACTTATCTACACCATATGTACATACTTAATATAACTTGTTTCTGAAAATATATATAACACTGTTGCAAACCACTTTGCCGGACGTTATGCTTAAAACACTTTTGAAGTTTTAATTTTAATTCTGTAATGCCTCAGACACTTTCAGTCCATTCTGACAAAATAAATAACTATATAGCTATAGTAATGGTATCTTCAAAGGCAAAACTTTATTTCTTTTAGCGGAAAGAAAATAACATCTTCAAAGCCCAAACTATATTTTCTGCCTGCAGAACGATTATAACTGCTTTTAAGAGGAATGATGAGGGAAGCTGATGTAAGCTTACAGGGGGAGAGCAGAACATTTCACACTGTAACCCATTACCACCCTTGGCTGAGTGAAGATAGCACCCTGCAGGACCTCCGTCGCCGTTTGTGCTGACTTTGTATGCAGCTAGAAGGGACATGGGAGGAGCACCCTCCTGTGGGAAGAGAAGGGAGGACTCCTCTCCACTGTGGGGAGAAGGCTCACTGGAGGTTTTATAGAACAGGACAAGAGAAATGTCTCTAAGTAATACTCCTTGAGATGTTGGCAGGAGAAAAGCATAATCACACTCATGTTTCACTGAATTCAATCATTTTCTGTCTTTCGTTTTCTTTTATTTCTTTATCACGTTCTAAACTGCCCTTGTTGGTTGCCAATTCAACGAACTTATTCAATACATTTTCTTCAACATTAATTCCGCGGAATCATCCAGTATGATGTATTTCCAATGATGTGAAAAAGAAACAGGGGTAAAAACAATGTTTTAATTGAAAACACACCCACACACCCACACACACACACACACACACACACTGCTATATTGGTATATGGATGAATAAGATAAGCATACATTCATCTATTCATCTGCAAATAAACTTAATACCGTCCACCTCTCATGTTTATATTATGTCAAATCTGAGTATACTCTTGCCTGCCTTCTAGAATTAAGTTAAGTTTCCTACAACATAAAAAAATAAATAACAGCCATACTTTTACAGTGATTTTAGATTATAAAATCAAAACAATTAAAAAGGTCTACACATTTCTATAAGAAAACTCGCTCCATTCAATCATAGGTTTTTCCTGCTCATGGTGCATGGAGGAGAATTCCATGCTGTCCTTCAAATCCCATTCAGAAGCCTCCAGGAATGTTGAGCTGTTTGAATCTTTACTTTCAGCAGTGCAGTTTAAGTGGATTATGTCTAGATTTACTTTGGCAATTCTCACTTTTCCAAATCATATCGCAATGATCCACCTGTAACTTAAAATCCTCTTCCCTTTTGCCTTGATTGAAATAATCACAACAAATAATATTGTGTCTACAGCCCATGTCTATTTACAGGCTCTTCTACAGTGTTATTGCTTTTTTTTTTAAAGATCTAAATGGTACCGGATTTTTACAGTCCCATGAGAGCTGTAGTCCTATTAATCAGCATGTATTTCACACATACAGTAGGTAACCCTACTGTGTGTAGGGTTTTGAGAAGTGGAATTTGTTGTTTGTGTAAGGAACATACAGCGGGATGGGAGGTCGCATGTTAAAACAAAACAAAAAAAAGAATGCAGCAGAACCAGAGATAATCTTTTCTATTCCGCGCATACCTCTTCCTTGTCAAAATGTGGCACCTACATTACCCACAATTCAACTCCACTACCGACAAATGACATTACTTGAAGCAATTCTTTCGATTTTGTGGATCACAGAAAGATTAGATTAAATATTTACTGTGTGTCAGCCGTCAGCTAGCCATTGGCTACAATCTGGTTATAGGTGTTAGATCATTCCTACTCATAACTGCATTGCTATGCAACAAAAATGTCATGTTTACAGAGGCATGATGGGGCCTAGACTACATAACAACTATGTTGTGTTGCTTATGTCAAGCGTTTGTGTATTTGGAAGCTGTTTTTCACATCACAATGACATGTAACCAAAGTCTCCCTAGAGGTTAGGGAATCTACAATCTAAGATCTTATGTTATTCTGTGTCGGAAAAATGTAAAGTGTAATGATAATCAATAAAATGTGACAGATCTAATCTGCATGGCGTGTGACAGTGAATGCCAGCAAATCCTTTGTATCTGAAAGAGGTCAGGGAAATCAAGATTCACTGGTGAGATTTGCGCTATTGCCTCAGTGTACGACAATATCTGTGTGGCTTTTTCTATGGTGAAATCAAGATCTGCAGCTGGCTTTGTGGGGTTGGTGGAGCAAGAGATCTGTGCTTGCCATCATGTAGGCCATTACAGGCTGCAGTCAGGGTTTTAGAAAGGAGTGGAGTAGATGGGAGGGCAGCCGGGGGGGTCTTGCTCCTAGCTTTTGCCAGGGGTCCTCAGCATGGGTCGCGGCAGCAGCGGGGACACAGGAATCTAACTCTGCTCTTGTAGAGTTAGAGTAGGATGTAATAGAAACCATCATAAACAGTATTCAAGCTACTCGTCCTCCTTAATCTGGCAGTAGTTTCCCCATTTAGCTCTTTTATCATCTTCATGTTGTGTGCAGGGCTCTAGTCAGACACAATCTGCTACACTGACCTATCTAGTAATGCCAGTTTTATCGGCCTCTGAACATCAAGTGCATCATACAGTACCGCATGGTAAAAGGTAATTTGTCAGCAACTGCAAGGTGAACAGACAGGTTTGCATAAATTGTTGAGGTTTGTTTTTGGAAGTAGACACAATATGGAAATTCCTCACTGCAACCTTGTCTGTGTTGGTGTAGAATCAATTTGTATGAATCAAATACATCTGAAATGTGAAAAGGTCTGCTGCTGTGCTTATGCCACCCTTTCACATCATCATCTTATATTGTCCGCTGACCTGAGTAGATACTTATTTGCACAGAGGAAAAGCAAACAGCCTCGTGTTGAAATATCGGCAAAATACAAATTTGGACTGAGACTATAGGTGTCAGTCATGAGGCAGTCAAGCCAAATGGAATCTTTTTGACACAAGTCAGAATGCTGTCACTGTTGGGAGATTCATAACAACTGAAATATTATGTGCATATAAAAAAATAGTCAGTGGAGCACAAAGGAAAGATGGCAGATGGATCGTCGGACGGCTTCTCCATAAAATGCCAAGTTGCTTCAATATAAAAATCATTAAAATCATTACAAGGAAAATGGATCTGGCACAAAACCTCTGAAGACACAGACGTTAATTGTCTCACGGTAAGTGTGAAACATGTGAAACAAAATGCTATGATCCATCTATATAAAAATCATTTAAAGGAAAACGGATCGGACACAAAACCTCCGAAGACA
>NC_045748.1:3821956-3823213 GCF_008692095.1 Etheostoma spectabile | reverse complement strand
AGTTAATGGTATAACGATGTGTGACACAAGTGTGAAACAATGAAATACATGTAATATTCATAGAGGTAGCCTACTAATTAAACATTACCCTTGAAACAAGCTTTCACGTGTTGGTTAATGAGTGTCTATGGAATGTGACCTCCAATGCATTGGTATATTAAAGCTTTCTTTTCTACATTTGTACTATCTACTCACATCCCACATATGCTGCTACACAGTGTACAAGTGGCACAGTGAATGTGTAAATCTGGACGAGGATGCATGCATTACATTTTTCTCTTTAAATTCTACAGTATATGTTTGGCTAGTCCAAGAAAAGGGAAAGTGTAAGGATAGCCCTTTTCAGTATGTGATTGTTTTAGTTGACGTTAGAAACACACAACCTGGACCGTCTTTGCCTTGCTCAGTCAAAAGGTATCATTCCGTTCCAAAAGAGTTCTTTTTTTTTTTCCATCACAAAAGTGTCACCTCCATTCTACGTCTAAAGATTGGAAAGGCTTAAGAAACTTGCGTGTGTTTGGTCTTTTGTCTTATGCCGGTCTTCCTGTCAATGCCTCTCGTTTGTTTGTGTGTGTGTCTGTCTCTGTGTGTCTTGTTCTTGTTGGTTGTGTTTTTGTTAAGTCTCCCTCCTTCCCGTATTTCCTCTTTGTTTTGGAGTGGAAACTTCTGATCGCAAGGAAGGTTAGTAGAAAAGGTGCACTGTGCCTTCTTCAGTGTGTGTAGTGTACTTCTCTGTAGATTGCCATCTAGACCAACGTTTTGCATTTTTGCTTATTTGCTTAAATAAATAAAAAATGTGATTGCAAAAAAAAAAACCTGAGAAAACTGACACCACTTTCATGCTCTAGATTTTGAGGCAATGGTGCATTGTTTTACTAGTCTACTTTAGGTTGAAGGGATAGACCTGGAAGGAGCCTGCAAAAAGCTCCAGCATATTCAAAATTGCGCTGCCCGGGTCCTGACGAGGAGGCGCAAATATGATCACATCACCCCGGTCCTGAAATCCCTCCACTGGCTGCCCATTAAACAAAGAATTCAATACAAAATCTGTCTACTTACCCACCAGTGCATTCATGGAACTGCCCCTACCTAACTCAGTGAACTCCTCACCCCACACACCACCTCACGAAACCTCCGCTCCTCCATCTCCACCTATCGCCTGCTCCAACCAAGGACTAGACTGTCGACGATGGGAGACAGGGCCTTCCAGGCAGTCGCCCCACGACTCTGGAACGCCCTCCCAGAGACCCTAAGGGC
>NC_045748.1:3821806-3821946 GCF_008692095.1 Etheostoma spectabile | reverse complement strand
GTGGAGACTTTTAAGAAGGGCCTAAAGACACTACTATTTCAGAAGGCCTTTTAAACAGTTGTTTTAATTTTTAGATTTGAGGTGTTTTATTATTGCTTGTCAATTGTATTTTACTCTGGAAACTGTTTTTAACTCCCTAT
>NC_045748.1:3797183-3821792 GCF_008692095.1 Etheostoma spectabile | reverse complement strand
TAGCACTTTGAGATTTCTTTTTGAAATGTAAAGGGCATTATAAATAAAATGTATTATTATTATAGACCCTTCTATGTCAATGCCTTTGAAAAAGTGCATAAAGGAGCACTAAACATGTTGGGTGACGTTACTTATCGTTGACATTAGAAGTATTTTTAATCAAAACAAGACTAGCTTGCCCCTCTCTCCTCCTCATCCCGGCCCCCCCCTTATGTGCTTCCGCACGCTAACCCCCCCCCAAAATCCTTCTTGTTGGTTATTGGCTGGAAAGCTGGAACACTGACTATGTTTCATGGGCAGGTGGGCACCTTTAAGGCCCAAATGTGCAACCCTGTGTCCAGAAAAATAATGACTTTCCAATAAATGGCATCCTTATACCACTCTCAGTTTTAAAAGAGTGGTTAGCATTGTGAAATGATACAAAACTACTTGGTTAGGTTTAGAATAAGGTCCTGGTTTGGGTTAAAATACGTAAACCTAAGTCTAATTTGACTTTTTGTTTCACACAGGTAAAAGTCTCATCCACTCTCACATCTTTCTGTACTTGTACTTTGAATGCAGAATTTAATTAGGAATTTGTGATGTGTCAAAAACATGATCCGGGACACAGGTTTTTCTTAAAAAGGTGATTGAGAATGCAGTGCAAGGAACGGAATATTTAGGAGACCGGTCTGAAATATCTGCCAAAAACCCACAGTCTCATCCATCCATCTTCATCCGCTTATCCCGTATTGGGACGCGGCCACATTCTCAGCTCTGCACAATTACAATTAATTCCTCCTTTGACACAATCCTGGAAATGGATTTGTTTTACTTAACCCTTGCTATCAGTGCGTCGGAACAGGCGCTGGGATTTGTCATAACAGGTAGCATATGTCCTGAAGAACAATTGTTGGCACATACTCTACCAAAGCGCCCATTTTAACAGTGGTTAGTCAAACAGTAAAGTTGTCCATCTTGAGAATTTCAGTGGATTTTCAGAGGTCAGCGATATTCCAAAAACCAGATGTGTCCTAATTTACAGACAGCCGGACCATTTTGCTCAACAGCTGTGAGTAGCGTAACGTTTTCTACTGGGTGTACTTTGGCAGCTGAGGAGGAAATGGACCGTTCAGGTGAATCCACGTGAAAGTTACGAGCGGCTTTCATCCATTGAATCCAAATGAATCTTGATGGAAGTTATTTTAAGAACAGGAAAGATCAGTTCTTCCACAGATACAGTTGTCCCAAATGGATCTTAAATGCAAGTGGTCCTGATTTTGGTTGTTTTAAGAAAGAAACGTGGTGTGCCCATAAAGGTATATATTTTTCATGTGTTTTGTCATTTGTTCAGCTGAACGCTGCCTGAAAGTAGGGTTCCCTGATGCCTGACGGGTATTTACACTTGGCACTGCGAAATAAATGCCAGGGGAATCGATGGAAATCCAAACCACTTGGGTAACAGCCTTTCTCTGCATACATTGAAGGAACCAACAGAGTACATTTCACTAAAAGCATTTAAATGGGATTTTACATGACAAAAAAAATTGATTGCACCATCAGAGAAAAGTCATTAAAATGCTCAATTCAAAGACTTCTGTTGTTTTTTTAGATCTAATAGTCTTCCAAACTCAAATTAGAATGAAGAACATCTTCACTCCCCCAACCGGAGTGAAGCTGGTCTCCATGTGCTCACTTTGCGTGCAGTCTCTTGCAGCTCCACTTGATGGCAGTGGAGTATTAGTCATAGCAATTACCCAAGCCGGCTTTCTATTCTACATGATTAAGTTCCTATACAATACATGAGCATAATAAAATAAAAAACTGCACGGTGCTGTCTTCATTATGAACCGCACAGCCACACTGGCTTGGAGCCTAAAGGTGATTTTGTGGCTTTGGCTCAATCAGCCTTATGAAATACTTTCCACAAACGCAAGCACTTCTGCAACCTTGGACAGCATATCAGCAAATTATGTAAGTTGTTGAGAACTTTAACAACTGGGCGAGGTCCTCTGCCAGGCACTCACTGTACTTAGGGCGCTGGTCTGAAAAGTAGGCTGTTCACACACTCAGTAGGCCATTCTCCGAAACAATCTCAATTAAAAAAGGATTGGAGTCTTTTTCTTTCGTTTTTTGTTAATGACCTACTTGTATTCTTGTGCTGGTTGTGCCATATCAGTAACTATTAATTCAGTAGACTAAAAACACGAATGCATTATGCAAATAGCCAAGCATGCCCCCCCCAAGAGCATGTCTCCTACCTCTATTGAGGTAGTATGTAGTATGAGACATAGCCCCCGGTGCTAGAGTAGAATACAGTCTCCAGTGCATGTGTATCGAACTCTGCTGCTGCTACCAGAGTGCACAAGTGCAGTGCATGGGTGCACATCCAGTATTTACTGCATGAAAGAAAGTTCCCATGCGGTACGGACGATTGCGAGTAAATAATGGATTTGCATCCTGCCGAGCACTAGGAAGAACACAAAGTCTCACGTGCCATTGCTCAAATCGAGCCATTTTGCAATTGCATGATACAGTATGTTGACTTTGGAGAGGGCAAATTGAAAAATCTTTTCCATAATGCATGTCATGATCCCATGGGCATTGCGTCGCGGAGTCTTGTAGCAATCCAGTGGGGTCTTCACCAGAACCTCAGTCAGGAGGACAGTGAAGGCTGTTAATTAAACTCTCAGGGGCTTCAATACAACAGGTTGACATGCATTAAGAGCTGTGTTGTCACTGTTCACATGAATAAATATTTTGAATACTATTCAAAGCACTTACAAAACCCAATGTTCTCTGTTTTCATTCCAAAAAAAAAAAAAAAAAAAAAAAAAAAATGTGTACAGTATATATAAAAAAATAATATTTCAGTCATCTCAAATTGTATTTCTTGTAACATAACCCTGGGTAGGAAGGAAGGAGGAAAGGAAGGATGCTGCAGCCATATGTAAGCAGCTGGGCAAAAAGTATGTTCTGAGCAGTAATGCAATCTGTTGAACTAATATATCTGATTTTACTGCTCTCCATGTCAGTGCAAGTAAGTCCTCCTCCGCCTTGAAAAGATGCAGTCGGATTCGAGCTGCTTTGAAAAGAGATGGCGAGTGAATTAGCCACGCAGGTAGGCAGAACTTTATTGGAAATTCATCCTCTGCTTCCTCATTCCCTGTGATGCTGTTTGATCTCACCCTTTTATTCTTTGTACCCTCGTCCATCACCCCTATCACTCTCCCTTTTATATCTAAAAAAAATGAAAAATATTGTGCAGTTCCATGGTTCCCAATAGACTAATCATCCCAGGATCACATCTCAGGAGATGAATTCCAGTCATATCTAGGCTCCTTTTATTTGGTAATGGACAGGCAATTCATTTTGTGGATGAGTAGAGAGAATATTTAATTACACTCTTGCCTGCCCTTAACATTTTTTTAAAAGTGGTGGATGCTGATTTAGTATTACAATTTGCAGAAAATGTATCTAAATAGTTTATATTTGTGAAATAAAGCCCAGGTCATTAACAATCCTTAACTGATCTAAGTTATAAAAAGGCAATGCCCAGTGAAAAAAAATATGAGCCTGGTGCTACCTTTACTTAAAGTCTAGAGGAACACAGGGAGTAATATAACAAGTTTACCCCAAATCCTTTGCAGTGAAAAAAAAAAAAAAGACCAGAAAATGGTGCTGCCACACAATTGTAACAATGAAACAAATTTATTTGCAGGGAAATGATGCACATAAAGCTTCCAGAAATGGAAGCAAATGAGGTGGCAGGTTCTCCCCAAGGCCAAAATAATAAATTCTAAAGAGAATATAAAAACTCAATTGGTCTGCTGAGTCAAACAGTAAGCTCCCTAACTGAGCACAAAACAGGAGAAAAAGGATAAGCAAACAAATTGCAGAGTACCGCTACAAGGGCGTTATTGATTGAAAAGGCACGTCTACTAACTGGTCGGCAAAGACCAAAGAGGGGTTAAACAGAGCAGTAGTAAAGCAGCGTTTCACCTACAATAAACTCAACAACAGCAGCTGCATGGCAGCAGACAGCTCAGTGGCCAAAAGGCAATGCTGGTTCTGGCGGGTTGATATACAGCTCCACTGACGATTGAATGAAGTTCAGGTGTGGGTGATCCAGGCACTCAGAGAGAGAGAGAGAGAGAGAGAGAGAGAGAGAGAGAGAGAGAGAGAGAGAGAGAGAGAGAGAGAGAGAGAGAGAGAGAGAGAGAGAGAGAGAGAGAGAGAGAGAGAGAGAGAGAGAGAGAGAGAGAGAGACCTGAAAGACAGTGGAAGAGACAGATGTCTTCCAAAAATAGTCAAGAGGAAAGTCAGTGGATGTAACAGAGCCGTTAATTGAGCTTTGACCCTAGGTACATTATGAGAAAAGACTAACATTGTCTTATAAAATACCTTTCTTCAAGTTTGAATTATTTTCTCTCGCAAATTTTGCAAAAATTTGCTTGCAGACAATGTTCCTGACCTGGAGCTATATAGTGTTTTTTTATGAGATAGTACTGTTATTTTCTGAAAACCTTTGTTGTGCCCACTCTCACGTCCCTTCAACTCAAGCAAATTAACTGTGAACATGTGCACGTCCAGCCTCCAAAGGATGAGTCATACTGAAACCACCTCAGTGTCTGGCTTAAGACAACACACATGTGCATTGATGAGAGAGTGAAATGTGAGATTGGAAGGTACAATGTTGATGCTTCACCGACTGATGTGAAAGGATTAAAATGTTCAACAAAGCGGTGCTTCACTTTTAGGCGCAACTTTTTCACGTTGTAACCTCGTTGTCAAACCCTCATCCAAAGCCTTGGAGTATTTTGAATTTAAATATGAAAAATTGGGAGAAATAACTGAAACTTCCTAAAAGACATTCCTTCAGTGTGAAATGTATTTCTCAACCCTGGGAAATGGAGTTTGACAAAATAGTCTTAACTTTAGCCTTTAGCTTAGCTTTTTCTTTGCTTTCAAACCACATCTCATGTCTCACAATCAGTGGACGGTGAATGCTCAGTCGCCATGGAGCTATTCTTGTTTTGAATCACAGTCACTTGATACATTTGACAATTACACATTTTTGGAAATAAGCATGTTTGCTCGATTGCCAAAAGTTAGATGTCAACACTGATACCACCCTCATATTTGTGTAGTAAATACGAAGCTGCTGCCAAGACAGTTAGTTGAGCTTAGAATAGAACGAGTGGAAATGGGGGAAACAGTTAGCCTGTCCAAAGATAACAAAATCCACCTACCAGCATGTGTAAGCGCTAAACTTAGCCAACCGTCTGCTGGTGGTTCGTCTTAACCGAACACATGGGGGAATGGTAGGTTATGTATTTGTAACTGGGCCCAATGGAGGGCTTAGCCAAAAAATTCGGCACAGTCAACCACGCCACCTTTGGGACTTTCACCCAAATCGTTTAAAATTGAATTTGATATCTGTTGCTACCAATCCCGGGGACTCCCACTAAACAGGCAAGCCCACATAAATGATCAAGGAGAGACAAGGTTTGTTTGAGCAACTCAAAATAATTTATTTTAAACCCAAAAAACAATGTTCATTTAAACGTAACTGTAAAACTAAGTTAATAATAGAGCCAATGCAACAAAATACAAAACAACCAAAAATACAAAACACAGTAGGGGAGGAGAATTTTGTTAAAATGAAGACTATTGAAGTGGAAACCCAAAATAACACCCAAAAATGACAAACAAAGCAAAAGTACCATGGCTGCCCCCTCCAGCAAACCCGCAAACCACACAGAGCGTTAATCTCGAACACATAACAGGACACAAGGCACACCAAGCAGCAGCAACAACAGCAGGAAAAGGGAAAGTCTGTATCATTCCCCAATGGAAGTTGAGTAAAGCTGTGAGTTGCGCATGCGTCACTTTGCAACAAGTAGCATACAACATGCTAACGAGAGACTACTGTAATGTCAGTACAGTAAAAATGGACGAACTTAACAAAGTTTGTTTACTGCTGAGTACAAGTTAGCATCAAACACAACAAAGGCTGTCAGTTAAATGGCGTTTTGAGCTAACGTTAGCAATCAATCAGTCACAGATAGCTACAACGTTTTTGAAAATGACTGCTAGCTTAGCTACATGCGAGCAATCAAACACAACAAAGGCTGTCACTGGAATGGCGTTTGAGCTAACGTTAGCAATAAAAAAATCGTAGATGGCTAAAATGTTTTTGAAATGATTCCCATCTTCTGTTATTGTTTGTAATGAGAAAAGTTTTTTATTTCATGGATTTCACAAATTTCAGTATGACGCCTTATGTTGTAAACCCATTGACCGTATATATACAGTCTGTGTGTAAACCATTTAAACCTGAGCATGCGCGACTCAAATCTGCACTTGACTTACATCGGGGAGACATATAGCAACAGTCATGTGTCCTAATTAAATGAAAGCCTTTTAATAATAATAATAATAATAATAATAATAATAATAATAATATGTCTACCCAATCTTAAATAATTCACAAAACACTTTGATATGGTATTTAGAAAATGTAGAGTGTCACTGTGTTAAACATTTTATCTTTGAAATAATATAACAGATCAAAGCTTTCAAATTTATTCAGTTTTATGATGTGACTTCAGACCCCCTAAAATCTTATAGAAGCCATTGTTGACAGGCTATAAGCTAAGGTAGCATGTTCTCAATTATGATAATTCTCATCTTTCTTTGAATAGCCTTGTGCTAATACCCAACCAATTATCAACTGACAATATTAATTAATGTATCAAGGTCTGAGATACGTGTGGTTAGAAATGGGACAGGTTGTGGTTTACCAGGTCATAGAAAGGAGTTACTCTCAAGGGATGCACAATATATTGAATTGACAACTTGGTGCATACATTATCTGAATATCAATCACTTACTACTTTACTTTCAACACTGCAATAAAATGCATTGGCTAGTTGTACCTTTTTAATATTGTGATTCATGAAAATGTCACTTGTCACTGTTTGAAATGAGTTTCAAGGACTTATAATGAACGTAATGAAAATGAACTGGAGGTTTGATGCTCATGTACATCTTCCTGTGTTACTATTTGAAGCAATTTGCTTTAAAATAACAGAGAAGGGCTAAACTCTTATACAGGGACGTTTGCTGGATCATAGAATCAAGTCGGAAAATCTTATCTCACTTTCAATTTTTCGGTGGCATATTGGCGCAAGTTAATTCCATTCCTCCTTTTTTTTCTCCATCTAAATTTCATTGTGTCTGCCTAATCAGCCAGATGCAAAAGTGATCTGCTAACATTTCATTTCTCCATGAATATTTGATTGTCAAAAATTGGCCTAAGGGAATGAACTGGGCCCAAGGTTCGGTTTTGATTTGCGATTAAACTATCAAGAAATCAATTTCATCTGCTTTGAATAATTCAGTTTAATGGAATGAGAAATGGCAAAAGGCGCAGGGGTTATGAGATGGTCTGTACGTGTGTGTGTGTGTGTGTGTGTGTGTGTGTGTGTGCGCGCGCTGGCGAGTGGTGTGTGAGGTGGGGGGTTATGCCAGTCAAAATGAGGGCCCTGCAATGTGGTGCAGAGCGATTGGGGAGCTGCTGTCATTTCACCTGTACGGCTGGTGCGGCATGTCAATAAGGTATCTGTTTCAGTGATGTGTTGGTAGCAGCAAGTCCAGTGTAAATGTATCTGAGATAAGAGAGTTACCACTTACTGTACACTTTGTTTCTTGGAATATAACATGTGCAAACGCGAAGGGAACATTTTGTGTGGAATTTGTGCTGTAATTGGTCTCAGAAATGCTTTAGAGTTCTGCAGTCCACCAGTCACTGATCGTTTTTTTTTTTTTACTCCCCTTGATGAATATTTACTCCCCCTTGATACGTGTTAACTAGTGGTATTAGCCCCAAGGCTATAATGAACGGGAGATATAAGGGAGCAGAAGAAGGAAAGAAAGAGGTTGAGTTCCTTCAAAGGGTAAAATAGGTTATTCATAGAGAAAGGGAACATTTCGCTCCTCGCCCAAAAGAGCACCTAATGGCAAAAGTTCAGAAAGACCCTTTGATGTTATCTGGTTGTTCCAAATGCCCAGAACCATCCTACTGTGTCGTGCACGAGTATGTCATTGTCTGCTCTTGTCATTTCAAAAAGAATGGGGGCGCTGGTGTTTCTTGACAAGACACAAATAAATGGAGCTGCACTGACTGCATGCAACCCGACCTGACAGTTATTGAATTAAAGAGGTGGCTGTGTTGTCAAAAGGCTCAGATGGCTGGTACCAAACTAGAGCCAACAGCCTTATCTCTGGTGGAGCTTGTCAAAATGTTCTGTATTCTTATTTGAAAAAAGTTAGCAAGCTAACTCCAGCAAGCTAACTTCAGCTGCTGTTCGTCAGTCATCTTTACATTCCACTAATCTTTTGCTCATCTTTATTTTAGGATCTCACCTCCGGAATCTCGTTTCAGAGGACCGGTGGATTATTATGATGTTGGAAGAAGGAGGTCGCTTTGAAAGAAAGATTCTATTTTAAGACTTGCTAGCTAGATAGCATGTCAACAGAAGTTGACATAATACAGCCTGCTGAAATATCATTAGTGGAGTTTGCTTGCAATATGGCAAGCACAAGTAACCCTCCATAACTTTGCAAGCCATAGTGAACAAGACAAGGTTGTTGACAGAGTAGGTCACAGTCAATATGTGTGTTTTGTGAAGTGGAGAGGTGGTGGTCACGCTGCAGTGAGGAATGGATTTATAGGACCTGAGGCGAACCAGATGACATCAAACTGTATTCATTGGTGACACTAAGGAGTCACCAACAGGGGCTGAGCAGTGACAAAAGCAGAGCATAAACTGCATTGACAGTGTAAATGTAAATGGTATGTATTTATATAGGGCTTTTTTAGTCATAAGGACTACTCAAAGCGCTTAACATAGTACAAGAACCATTCCCCATTCACACACATTCATACATTGCGGCTGAGGCTGCCGTACAAGGTGTCACCTTCTCGTCACACACCGATGCTGTAGCATCAGGAGCAATTCTGGATCTTTCCCAAAGACACTTTGACATAGGACTGCAGGGCTAGGTACCTAACCACCAACCTTCTGATTGATAGGCACCTGAGCCACAGCCGCCCAGTGTACCATAATGTAAATGGACTGTTCTTGTATAGTGCCTTTCTAGTCTCAATGACCACTCAAAGCACTTTCAGATAGTACAGGAACCATTCACACACACACAGTACACTGTGGCAGCTCTACCCCCAAGCCACAGCAGCCCCTAATATACAAGTGTAGTATACAAGTATAGTATACATTTTCATGAATATTTTACCATTTCAATTCCCAGTGTTCAAACTACTGTATATTTGTAAATGTATTTACAGCCGAGTAAAGAGGAGACTACAGCCAAGAGAGTCTCCAGCCACACTGAAGCTGTATAGACTAGCCCCCCCAGAGAGTGCGCCAGGCTTTGAAACATATTGAACATTGAGACCAAACAATGGAATTGCAAATCCTGCACCTGTCATGTGACACCCTCTGGCCCCAAAAAGACTTTTCCCCATATAATTACATGGTAAAGTAGACATCTGTAAATCAGTGGAAACATTGTTTCGAGTGTCACAACCCCCAGCAGGATGACTCGTTTCACTATGAAAATCGTATCCATTTGATCTGATGACATTTGGAAAGTCTAGATTAGCAGCATGATTAAATCATTTAATCCCCATTCCAGTTAGCTGAGCGCTAAACTGGAAGCAGCCGGCTGGGCTGGCGGAGGTCTCTGGTGTGCCTACTCTGTGGGTCCTACAGTGTGGAAGCAGAGTTGATCATCCGGGTCATTTTTTGGCTCAGTGATAGATTCATGCACCACTGAGCAAGGATTTTTTTTATTATTATTTATTTATTTTTTTTACACAAAACTTTTTACAAAGAGGTACAAAGTTTTCAGCAGCCGGCAATGACAACATGCTCAACACATTTATTTCAGTGGAAATATTCAGAAAAATTTGTAGAGATGAATAGGAATGATGGCATATCAATTTGCCTAAGGAATACAGCGGAGAAAAATAAGGGAAAATAAGGATCTAAACTTGGTTTACTGTGTGCATGCTTAATATACACTCTCTCTTCTATTTCACTCTATCTACCCACTTTCCAAATTCTATTTTAAAACTTATTTGGCAGTTTGACAGGTACATTGCCGTCTATCACATGTAGTCTATTTCCTTCTTCCACAGTCTACACTGCTTTTAAAATACTCTGCCTGTCTAACCCATTGAGACAAGGTGGCAATGTGCATTAAAGTTGTCCATTTTGGGCATTTTGGTGTGAGAGGATAACTAACGTTCAAAAGGCTCATTTAAATGTACACTTAAAATACCACTAGTAATATTTCATAACTGGACTTGTGACCTCTTGTCAACAGTGTCCCCGTTCTTGATTGCTGAGACTACATTGATTAAAATTGAAGAGAGAGTGCAAGCTTTTATGGATGCTGAGTATGAATATAAAATTAGTGATGCAGCTCAAGAACAGTTTGGGAAATAGGGCTGACAAGGAGTGTTGACACATCATCAAACTGAGACTGATTGCTTGAATAATTGGTTTGTACCTAATTATATTAGAGTGCCCTCTTGGGTGTGTGTATGATTGTGTGTGCAAAGTGTTATGTGTTCCTTCGCTGCCTGTGTAATGGGATAGGGGCTGGCCCCCCCTTTGCTCCAATGAAACGGGCAGATTTGCTTTCTAGAGGGGGCTTCGATCAAATTCACAGAGCAATTCTCGAGAAGCACAATTACATTTGAAAGTTTACAATCACGTTAGGGAGCTGTAGAGAAAGAGGGAAGCGCTGGAAGGGAGACCTGGTGTTTTTGTTCTGAGCCTGTAATAAGAAGGCAGCCTCTGAGTGAGTTAAATGAGAAATAGCGTCAGCACAGCTGTTGTTCCATTAAAGGCCCCCCGAGGTAGCTTTAGAGGTGGTCCGAGAGGATCCGATGCGGGCAGTGTGCCAGCAGGTGTCAATGCATCTGTTTCTTTGTTTGGTGACAGATTCTCTAATTTTCTTTTTAACCGTGACCTATTCAGTTACAGATTACCTTTAGGTTATTCACTTTTGTATGTGGAAATCGCTGATTTCTCAATCACTGCATTCAATCATCAGCTTTGGAGGTCCTAGTTTCTTATTCTAAGCATTTCTATGACAACATTCTTTGATGCATTTTCTGAGGAAGTAAGCAAGCAGAAAAAAAAAAAGTCACATTTGTTGGATCCTATTTCCTAGCTTGTATGGAACTGTTGATCTGATACAAGTGAAAGATCTTGTAGGAAAATGGGGAGCTTTGCATTGCTCAGATGAGAGCCACACAGCAGAATGTGACCGGAATAGGAATGTTTAGTTTCATCTATTTCCCCCACATACTGTAGTACTTCGGATGTTGAATATTTCAAGTTCAATATTATAATATTTGTAATGTGAAAGGAGACGTTCAGACAGTTATAATTCAATGAGTATCACCCAACTCTGCAGTTTTTGTCAGTTCCAAGGAGCGTTTTAGTATATTTTGGCTCATTGTCTTGGTTTTACTGTATGAATCTTTTTTTTATGTTTTGGTACACTCTCAACAGCCCTATTTGTTAAGGTTTAGCGGCATTAGAGGACCAAAAAGCAGAAAAGACACAGGCAGGCAGGAGAGCGTTTGACTGGGATTTATTTACCAAAAACAGAAAGCCCAAACCAACACAGGGATCAAAATGCAAAGACAAACACCACAAGGAAAAAAAAAACAAAGTCCCAAATCCAAAAAAGGCAAAAATCTAAAAATGAGAAAAAGAAGGTCCAAAGAGGAAAGGGGAAAAACGCAAGGGGAAAAAAAAATCTCAGGGAAGGGTCCAAAAGAAGAGCACAAGCACACAAACAAAACAATCTAACAAGGGAAAGACTAAATACACAGGGTAATGAGGAAACACAAGGCAGGTGGCACCAGGGCTGGGGAACAGGTGGAAGACATCAGGTAATCACAAGAGCGGGAAAACACACAAAGTTAAACCACAACTAGAAAACACAAGGGAGCAACCAAGGACTACAACATGAAACAAAACATGTACAAGACCAAAAAAATAACACAATGACAAGGAAAAAAAAATTGCACAAAATACCACAACCATGATATCATTGTGTTTTTAGCAACAGAACGCAGCTGTTTTTGACAAAAAGACTTTGCTTAGCACGTATAGAGAGATTTTTTTCTTCCGAAGTTAGTAGAGACCAAAAAACAGCGCTAAATGGAGATTGAATATTGAACTTAACTGCTTCAAATGCAAATGTTGTTTCTCATCTGCTGGATGTGTGAATAGCAAAGTGTTACTAAGTGTTGCTAACAAGTTCACCAAATCAATGTAATACGATAATTAGCGGCTTGTTTCTGCTGCCCCCATGTGGCCTAGGTTTATGACTATTGCTTTAGGGGGAAAAAAAGAAAGTTTCTAATCACGTTAGGGAGCTTTTTTCAAAGAAGCAAACTTGTTAAAAATGTTATTGTTGCGTTTAAATCTATTCTTTTTAAATTTTGTTCCTATTCAACCTAATGTGTCTCATGTTTACTGCTACAAGAGCACACAAGCTGGGGGGTGGGGGGGAATTGATAATTCATCATCGAAGTCTCTCTGAGAAGAAAACCTTAAATGCTTCAATTAGTGTTAATAATGAAAAAGAAATGCATATAAACCCACAGATTTCATTGTTTTTTAGAAATAAAAATGACTAACAATGAGCAACAATACTACAGTTTCTCTGTGCTTAACGGAAAGTGAATGTAAAAGTTCTACTTTAGTTCTGTGTTCATGCACAGCGTTATCCCCTAGGGTCAACTGCAAGGAGAAGGCTACTGCTAAAGAAATCTGTGTCAGGAGACACATTTATTTTTCCGCTTACACATTCAGATTTTGAGCCCATGTGACGGTAAAACTGTTCCGGCATGTAACAACAGTCTCTTGTTATGAGTAATTTCTTTGTGGGCTACTTAAGTTGATTTCCTCTCCTGTCTGAAGAAAACATTGAGCCTAGTATACGGAGAACATATCCTAATTGTTGAAATTTTATCTGACTTTTCTGCATGAACCTAACTCACTCTCCTATCCTTAAGCCTATTTTTTAAAGTGATACATTTTCGTTCTGCGTTTTCACCCTATTTTCTGCTTCACTTTCATTTTTTCAATTTTGCTATATTAAATCCAAAGCATTGCCCTTAGTGCCATGTAGAAGAGGAGACAGCCCAAAACTGAGTGCAGTTTGTTGCATGTTGTGTCTGCATTACTTTTGACAACACCGTGGCATTTTGGGGCAAATACTGCATCCATCCTGTCATCCGCTGACTCGTTTTCATGTGTTTACCGCCACTATCTTGTCATGGAAACTGCATTTCTCTTTTCCCATAAGAGTTTTCTACACCGAGGCAAAATCCATTTAGATATATCTGGCAGAAATGAGCCGGCTCAGCCCCTAGGGCACTTTCAACCATCATTCACTCTCTTTCCTTTTCTCTTCTTCTCTGTTTGTAGAAAACAATAACTTTTAACTCTTCAAGAATGTAATGTTCACATTATAGTGGTTCACTCTTCTTTTGCTTCCATCATTACTTGCTTGTAGCATGTGGCGCCACATGTGGCATCCTGCTGTTCCATAAATCCAGAAGTTCCACAAGTCTAGCATAACAAGCAAAATGAGCATGTCTGTGACGAGACCTTAAATTCATGGCCATTTGCAAGATTATGGCTAAAACATAAAGACAGAATGTATGCTGGGAAGTCTTTGACACAAGAAATATTCGCATGGGTTCAGTGGAAATGAAATTACTCAGCCTAACCATAATGCCTCCCTGAGCGAGGAGTGTAGAGGGGATTAACGTCTGTAATGGAGTTTTGAGGCTAGTCAGGATTTCAGATCTGGAGCGATATGGTGCCAGGGGTAAACACCAGGCAGGGGACTAGAGGATTTAGCAAGCGAAGGCTTCCCCCTCCATGTGGTACGAGTATCACTGTGTTCTCAAGTACACCCATTTCCCACGGTCATTTACTCAAGCATCTCCAGTGGGGACTTGGTTATCCTCTCTGAAAGGGCACTGCAGTCTTATAATACGTCGAGGTGGTGAGAGGGAGGGACATGGATAATGATTCATTGGGAGTGAGGGATGAACAGAGTCACTGAGTGAGCCAGATAGAAAAAAAGAAAAGGATTGTGTCCTCACATGACTGTTGTGGGGAGGTTGGTCAAACCAGAGGTGGAAACCATAGTATGTTTAATTTATAATTAATTAATATTAATTTCAAAAAGTGACTTTTAGTTTCACATGACATGTTCACACTGGCTGTGAAAATGTACTTTTGCATTGCGAGATCAAGAGTCTGTCATAACATCATATTGGGATCAGTTTTGTCTAATTGCATTACTCACGTGACTTGCACCATTCACGTTACTTGTGTTACTTAGGCTGATGTAGAGCTGTAGGCAGCAACAATGTTTCTTTCCCTCTTAATATAGCTGGAATAACCATATTACTGCTTTGTACCTGTTGCGGAAGTCCCAAATCAACGCATTCTCATGAACAGGTCTGTTTGATGTCATACAAAAATGAATGCACATCAAAACGTATGATATCCTACAAAATTAGGAGATTGCCGGCTGGCTTCAAGCTCCATGACGCAGACTGGCAGATAATAGTTGTTTAAGCCGCTACAGACCTCCGTTATATCAGCAGTAGTTGGTGATTCAGTTACCCTAAAACAGGGGATTTTGAGCTGGGTACAAAGCACTGCGAGCTGCCGGACGTTTTAGTGGACATCACGGTTAAATTTTGTCCACAAAATGTGAGTGTTTTACTGCAACGAAAATTAAGATTAGGTAAAAGATTGTGGTTTGGATTAAAACACTCCTAAGGAAGGCTTTAGTTTTCATCGGGAAGCGATCTCCTCTCCCTGGCTTGAGAGTCCTATGTGTCAATGCCCACCCATCCACCCGACTTCCTCCCTTCGCAGACAGCTGCGATCTTATACAACTGCCATCAATGTAGTAAATACAGCAAAAAAAAAACAAGAATGCTGACAAAATACAGTGCTTAACTTTTTGTAGCTTATTGAACAAAGGGTTAATTAGAAAAGGCTGTCCAAATACGTCAGAAATTCAGAAGGAGCAAAAAGTGAGTGATTTTCACTGCCTTCTCCAAGACTTTTTTTTTAAAGATTATTTTTTGGCCATTTTTAGGACTTTGACAGGTCAGCTGAAGAAATGAAAGGGGAGAGGGGGAGTGACATCCAGCAAAGGGCTGGAGGGCAGAGTTGAACCTGGACCCGCATCATCGCTGAGCAAACCTCTATATGTGAGCGCCTGCTCTCCCAATGAGCTAGCGGGCGCCCAGCCTTCTCTGAGACTTAAATGTTACGTTTGGATGGTCGCCGCGCTCAGTGCTGTGTGAGATACAGATTTAGCTTTTTTTATGGCACTAAACAGATAAAGGTATGCTGCTCCAACAACATACACATAATTTCAGAAAATACCAGGTAGTACAACTTCCCGATTATTTTTCCCCAAGAAAACTTGTTTTTTAGCTAAACTGATTTGTCCATCCGTTTCAAGAATGTCAGGATGATGAGATTATCTAACCACTGTCAACACAACAGTCGGAAAACAGCGCCACACACACACTTCTTGCTTGTGAAGGGTCCAAATTTTCTGCGTTTGCATCATTCCCATCTCGTCTTGCGCTTTAGTCCATGAATGCGCATCTGTATGCGTCTGTGCATTGACTTTGTGTGTAGTCAGGCAATCGAAAATGCCTCACGGAAAATAAGGGCCAAGTGTTTTGCCTTAAAGTTTAGTGAATTAACCCCACCGCCCGGTAAATGAGGGATGTGAGATTACACTGGGACCCAGAACAGGAATCGGCCATGTAGTTTTTGGAGCGCAGCCTATTTATGAAGGACTACCTTATCACTCTGCCATCCTTCTTTGTTTATGCCTTCGAAAGCATCGTCGTGAAGACTAGTACACCGAGCATACAACAATAGTCGGCATTATTTTTGCGGAGGAGGTTTTACCAAGCCATATTTTGTAAATTGGTAACGTGTAGAACCACACGATTAGCTAACTGCATGCTATGGGACCGTATACTTAAAATACTATAACACTGATGTACTGTAGCAGCTACGTAAGTTTATATACAGTTTAAACTTGTGCATCTTGGCTATTTGTATATTTTGTTATTTCACAGTTTCACCTATCAACTGTATATGACGGTGACCCGCAATAAACACCAGGACTTGCGCGCTATCCTGACTCCCCGTACATTTGTGGGAGTTTGGCTTACTGCGAATGTGGTACACGTACACACACAAGGGAGCGCATTAGTGAAAAGCGAGTACGCAGCTGCAAACAGCTACAGCAGTAGATCGCAGTGAGTAAACAAAACATAACTGTCATGGATGACATGGATTTCCAAAACCCTAAAGAAACTCAGGGCTCAAACCATGGAGCATCAGTCATAGTCCAGCATTCACGATCTCACGATCCTCACGATCATCAGTGGGGTTGCAGCTGCACGAGCAAGAGCAAAAGCAGAGGCTGCAAGAGCCCTTGAATTTGCGACAGGGAGATTGCTATTAAAGTTGACAAAGCAAGACTAGAGGCAATTTGGAAGCTCTGCATCTTGAAAAGGAGGCTGCCCCGCTCGGCCGAGGCACAATATTGGAGGCAGCAGCAGAACAAGAAGGTGAAGATTTCACAGTGGAAAAAGCTACCCTCAGACAAGGCGCACAGACGCGTGGCTGATAGTAAAGATACAGCTACACTCTGAGCCAGCAATCTAAATCAGCCTTACACTTCAACATGTCAACACGCAATGCACCCCGTTGTTCCCTTTCAACATTCTCTGAATGCTATGGGAAGATGGTAACCAGCATGTTGAAGGTGGTGCCTGCCCCTAGCACTTAACCCCACACATGGTCAAAGAACCCCAGACCACACAAATCGTCGAACCCGCAGGCATTGGTCCAGCTGCAAGGGGAACTCCCCCTCAGGTGAAAAAAGAGACATTACGGACCAATACCATATGCATGAAATGCCCAGGTTAAATGCCCCGCAGTATTCAAATAGCCCCTGTTCCACGCAGATCTTCAGTTATGTTGTTATGTGCAAAGTACCTAGCACGCAAAGAGCTGTCAGCACCGGCCTACCATTTTGACGACCGCCCAGAACGTATAGAGCTTGGAAGTCATCTTTTCTCACACATAAGGGATTTGGACCTTACAGTGGGAACAGTTGGCACTGCATCAAATGGCTTGGTAATGAGTCAGCAGAATACGTCAGTGTTTTGAGGCAGTTCACATAGCACACCACAAGCAGCCTAAAAATGACTTGGGAAAGGCTTGATGAGTGTTATAGTGCTCCAGTCAGAAAGTGCTCTCTTTAAGAAGCTTGACAATTTTCCAAAGATCACAAATAAGACAACCACAAGTTAAGAGAACTAGGGGATCTTTTAATGGAGCTACTCTCAGCTAAGGAAGATGGCTATCTACCAGGCTTGGCATACTTGGACACCGCCCGCGGCATCAGCCCCATTGTGGAAAAGCTGCCATATGGCTTACAGGAGAAATGGATTTCTCAGGGCTCAAAGTATAAGGAGGAGTATCATGTTTCTTACCCTCCGTTTTCTTTCTTTACCTATTTCATATGCCACCAGGCTAAAACAAGAAACGACCCGAGCTTTGCACTTCCAGGCAACAGCTCTCCTCGGAGTGAGAAACCTTTTTTAAAGCGTGTAAACTTCAGAGCTCCAGTGTCAGTGCATAAAACTAATGTTTTCCCTGTTGCAGCGCAGAACAAAACAGCACCTAATGATGATGTAGCCAAGCACTGTCCCATCCACAACAAGCCTCATCCACTCAGGAAATGCCGTGGCTTCAGATTGAAACCAATTGAGGAACGGAAAGCCTACCTGAAAGAGCAGGGGATCTGCTTTAAGTGCTGCTCTTCATCTTCACATCTCGCTCGTAACTGCAAAGCTGCACTGAAGTGTGATGAATGCAACAGTGATCATCACCTTACAGCTCTACATCCTGGTCCACCTCCATGGACACTCAGTACCTCCAACTCCCCATCAGAGGACGGCGGGAGAGAAAAGAGGATGCCTCGTCAACACCTGCTGTGAACCTCTGGGCACCGAGGTTTGTGGCAGCACCGTTACACAAGTCATGCCCAAGATTTGCCTTGTCAGGTCTTCCTAAAGGGCACCAAGAGGCTGTCAAGATGTGCTATGCTCGATGACCAGGCAACAGATCTTTAGCCAGGTCAGAGTTTTTTGATTTGTTCATTACAAAGTCATACGCGCTCCCTACACTTTGAAGACATGTGCCGGCATAGGAGAAAGTTCAGGCAGGAGAGCGTCTGGCTATCAGATTGAAGCCTAATGGTGGAGTTAGTTACACTTCCGACCAGATTGAATGCAATGACATCCAGACAACCGTGAAAAAATCCCGACACCTAAGGCTGCTCCTATCAAACCCCACCTCAAGGCCTTGCTGCTGATTCCAGCTCTAGATAACGAAGCCCACATCTTCTTCTGCTTGGGAGACATTATTAGAGCCCACAAGGTGAGGAAGCAGATCAACGGTCCTGGTAACACACCCTTTGCTCAGAAGCAGACCTAGGAGGGTCTTGGTGGGTGATGTATGCTTAGAATGTCCATAGCCCATGGTTAGCACTTATAAGACGCATCCTAGAAGATGGAAGACCTACTTTGTTTAGACCGTGCACACAAGTCTGTCCACCTTAAAGAAAGGTCATCCAGCTCATTGTATGGATTCTCTCATGAACGATGGAATAGTAACGTGGATGAGGTATTCCCTCGGCTCCCAGTCTTCAAGAGAACAGTGGATGAAAAGCGTGCACTCTCTTGAGGTGACACTTCTAAAGATCTGGGAACAGGTTTTCCAGATAGTCTTCCAGCTGGGGTGCACCCCCCCTTCAGTATCCGAGACCACCTCGCCAACAACGAGAACAACGAGTAACCGTCTGCTTCTTTACGGCGCACACTAGAACGAAAGCCAAAAATGAAGGAACAGTTGTTGCTTTCATGCAGAAGGTGTTTGACACAAACCACGCAGAGCCAGCTCCTCCACTTACAAGGGAAAGGAGTGCTGGTATTTCACAACTTTTGAGTTTATCACCCAAGAAAACCGGACCAGATCGAGTGGTTTTCGACTCCGCGCGCAATACAATGGCATCTCTCTGAACAATGTTCTGCTCACTGGACCGGACCTGAATAACAGCCTCATGGGTGTCTTGGTTCGCTTCAGGAAGGAGCGTGTGGCAGTGACTGCAGACATTCAACAGATGTTTCACTGTTTTGTAGTGAGAGACGATCATCGAGACTACTTACGCTTTCTCTGGTATCGTGATAATGACCCAAGCAAAGATGTGGTTGAGTATAGGATGAGGGTCCATGTGTTTGGCAACAGCCCCTCGCCAGCCGTGGCCACCTACGGCCTCAGAAGAGCTGCTATGAAGGGAGAACAGCAATATGGATCAGACACTAGACACTTTGTAGAACGTGAGTTCTATGTGGATGATGGACTCATTTCTTTGGCTACGGAGGAGGCTATTACCCTGCTAAAGAGAACACAGCCTCTCTCCTGATTCAAACTTGAGGCTTCAAAAATATCAACAGCGTAGATGTCCTGAGAGCATTCCAGTGAAGACCAGCAAAAGACATCAAGGACTTTGACCTGGATGGAGAAACCATTCCCACCCACGCAGCCTTGTTTTGATCTGGGAAGTTGCTCCTGACACATTTACTTTCCAGGCATCTGTCGAACATGTCATTCACACGTCGTGGAGTTCTGTCCACAATAAACAGCCTTTTTGATCCTCTGGGTTTGTTGCTCCTGTCACTATTCAAAGTTTCTACTCAGGAGCTGTCTTGGCTAAGTGACTGGGATGCTCCACTTCCACAAGAGAAATGTCGTGGAGTCATGGAGAGACTCCTACACAGACCTGCAGCGGCTTCATATCCCTCGAGCTTACACAGTTGCTCTCCCACAAACGCCAGAAAAGAAAAATCTGCATCTTCTCAGATCTTCACAAAGCCATCGTGCCGTGTATTCTCAACAACTGATGAGATGGTCAGATCAACATCGGGTTCATTCTAGGAAAGGCAAGACTGGCACCACAACACACGGCCCACATACCCAGACTGGAGCTGTGTGCGGCTGTACTACAGTGGAAATGCTGAGCTTGTGTCGGATTGACTTCCAGCTTGATCAATCACCTCTATTGGTCAGTAAGGTGTACTTGGGTACTATTAACGAGTCAAAACGGTTCTACGTAATGTCCACACAGAGTTCGAAGAATTCGACAATTCACACAGCCAAAACAGTGGCATTATGTATCTACAGAGCATAATCCTGCTGATCATGCTCCAGTCTGTTCAAGCTTCTCAGCTCACCAATACCAACTGGCACAGGCCAGCATTCTGTATAAACCGCAGGAAACCTACAGCGACAACTAAATGTGTTGAGCTCATTAGACCCAGACTCAGATACAGAGATCACGACCACACAGAAAGCTTGCACATCACCACAAGGAACAAGCCACTCACCTCAGCAGAGATTTAACAGATTCTCTCCTGGAACTCTTTGCAAGAAGCAATGCTCAACACCTCATCATTTAACTCATATCGTATCTCAGTCCCAACAGATCCTTCTCAGTGCGCAGGTGTGGGCATCAATGTACAAACCTACACATCAGTGATCTGTCAAAGGCAATGAAGACTATATTCTGTCAGAAGGCAACTTTCTCTGGAGATTGGCACTCTCAACACGATCAACGGACAAGTGTCAACAAGAAAACCCTTGCCAAGCTAATCCACTCATAGATGAGGACGGCCTGCTAGAGTTGGTGGCAGACTAAAGCTGGCAGATCTGAGTAGCCAGGAGAAGAACCCTATCATCTTGCCTGGTAAGCACCATGTCTCAACATTGCTAATACGTCACTATCATGAGCAAGTGGAGCACCAAGGCCGCACTTTCACTGAAGGAGCCATTCGAGCAGCTGGAATATGGCTCATAATGGCAAGAGATCATAAGCAGCATTCTTCATGGATCGTCATCTGTCGAAAGCTACGTGGAAAAATGGAGAGGCAGAAGATGTCGGACCTACCAGAAGAGCGCTAGCACTTCACCACCTTTCACGTACACAGGTCTGGATGTATTCGGTGGTCGGTTGGATTGGTGCAAGGCCACAAGAGAGGCTTATCGCACAGTAAACGTTGGGCAGTGCTCTTCACTTGCCTGAGCACTCGCGCTGTACACATAGAAGTCATTGAGTCCATGGATGCTTCATCCTTCATTAACTCACTAAGAAGGTTCTTTGCTATCCGTGGGCCCTCCAAACAGATACACTCTGACTGTGGAACAAATTTTGTTGGGGCTTGCAATGAACTAGAGTTCAACAAGGTAATGAAAGAGTCTAAGGTACAGAGGTATGTCAACAGCCAAGGTTGCACTGGGATTTCAATCCACCCCACTCTTCTCATGGGGGTTCTGGGAGCGCATGATTGGAGTTGCACGGAGAATCTTGGATTCTATGCTGATGCGCACAGCCTATTCCAGCTTGTCTCATGAAGTCCTGTGCACTCTGATGGCCGAAGTGACAGCCATTATCAACTCCAGGCCTTTAGTTCCAGTCTCTACAGATGCAGACTATCCTCTGATACTTACCCCATGATGCTTCTTACTCAGAACAGAGTGTGCCACCTCCACCTGGGAAATTCACAGAGAAGGATCTTTATAAACAGCAGTGGCGCCAGGTGCAGGCCTTAGCCAATCAGTTTTGGAGTCGCTGGAAGCGAGAATATCTGCATACTCTGCAAGTTCGTCACAAATGGCAAGACTCATGTCCTAACATCGAAGTAGGTGATGTTGTGGTCTTAAGAGACAGCAAAGCAGCTCGAAACGACTGGCCAATGGCAATCATAACAAGCACCTTTCCCAGCGACGATGGTAGAGTTCGCAAAGTAGAGCTCAAAGTGACCAAGGAGGGATCAAGCAAGAAGTTCTTCAGACCTGTATCTGAGATCATTCTACTTCTGAAAAAATAGGGATGAGGCCTGATTAGTTGTTATCTATCTGTGGCATATTTACAGATGCCAGGCGGGGAGTGTTTTGCCTTAAAGTTTAGTGAATTAACCCGCTACCGGCCCTTTAAATTTATTGTAGTTTGAGATACACTTTGACCCAGAACAGGAAGTCGGCCATTTTAGTTTTAGCAGGCAGCCTTATTTTTATTGAAGGGACTCACTTATTTCATCTGCTGCCATCCTTCTTTTGTTTATGCCTTCGAAAGCATCGTCTGTAAGTACTAGTTTAACACAGATCATCAACAATATCTGGCATTATTTTTGCGATGAATGTTTTACCAAGCCATATTTTTGTAAATTGGAACTTGTAGTATCAACCACACGTATTAGCTTAACTGCATGCTATGTGACCTATACTTAAAATCTAACAACTGATGTACTGTTAGCACTACGTAGGTTTATATTACAGTTTAAATTGGTGCATCTTGCTTTGTATATTTTTGTTTATGTTCTACAGTTTCACTCTATTCATACTGATATGACGGTGACGCCAAATAAATCACCAGGAGCTTGGACGCTATATCCTGACTCCCGTATTCATTTGAATGGAGTTGCTTACTGCTGAATTGTGTACACGTACACACACAAGGAGAGCAGCATACCAAGAGTTCAACTTTAGTTTCCTTAGCCATTGCTTGTTTCCCTTTAAGGAACTAAGTACTTTTTCCAGCACTGTTGTAAATTGTACTGCAACTCTTGCAAAACTGATTACTTTGGTTTCCTGAGCAGGGGGCAGACTCCACTCTTCACCTTGGAGGAGCTGTTTTTTCATCTCCTGATTGGCTCAATATCACTTTTTAACCACAGCTCCCTCTCACAGCCCTACAGTGATGCAGCGGCTCACCAAGCAGACATGTTTGAAGACAGATGGAGTCAGAGAGCGTGTCGGGACTGTCTGAGATGAGCTTCACATCTGCCGCTCACCCTGAAAAGGGCCACAGACTGTCAGGGATTACATGGTGGAAGAGAGCGAGTCAGTTAGAATCTTGAGTTCAACTTTAACCTCTCTGACCCAGAGGTAAAAGAGCGCCGAGCAGCAGGGCAGAAAAGCCTGAGAGACAGGTCAGGTTGTAAAAATGAATGAATGCAACCATGCAAGAAAGAAGGTGAGATTTGGGCAGTCTGACCTAGAAGCAGATCGACTCTGCAGTTGTTTCTCACAAGCGTATTTAGTTAATCAAATGAATAAATCACACACTTAGCCATTGTTAATGCCACATTTTTCAACCACATCTACCATAATTACATTTAATCATCACACTGCGCTTGATTAATTGTAAAGTGCGGGCTGTTGTAAAGCTGCCAAGTGAACATATTTGTGCACATTGTCTAGAATGTGCTCATTATTCATCAACATAACAGTGATGTTCAACAAAGGAGGAAAACAACAGTTTTTTTTGGACTTCGACACCTGTATGACACGTGAGATGAGTTCATTAAGCAGAAGCAGCAGTTGTTTTAAACAGACGTATTGATGGGATGTTGGATAACAGCCAATAAGAAATCACTTTAAGTCAGAGATCACCATAAATAAAACACCCACGGAATAAAAATGGGAAAATTCACACTGATGTGATTCTTGGGCACTAAAGTATCTTTAAACAGCCCTTGTCTCCTGCAGGGGAGAAGTTTGGTGCTTGTAGAAGTGTTTTCAACAGAGCATAGACAAAAGAAAGGTGTGATGCATCTTTTAGGTGATTTTTTTATGATCATTGCTGCCTGAATTGTTTTTCCCCCAGCTGCAGTGAAAAATATTCACTTGTTGCTTCTCGTTGTGCACAGTGATTCTGCTATTTCTGACAACCAGGAAATAATCCAGCTTTTAAGGGATCATCTGTCTAAAATCCATGTTCATCCAAACTATTAATAGTAATACCTTTGTTTTTTTTTAAATAATTTCTTTTACAGGACAATTAAATGATAACACATGTTTATGATGGACAGTAAATGTGATATACAGTGGAGTTTGAAAGTTTAGGCACCCCAGGTAAATATTTTTATTAATGTGCATGAAGAAGCCAAGAAAAGATGAAAAATCTCCAAAAGGCATCAAATGACAGATTAGACATTCTTATTATATATCACAAAAAGTTAGATTTTCATTCCATCATTTACACTTTCAAAATAACAGAAGAAAAAAAAAAGGCTTCTGCAAATGTTTGGGCACCCTGTAGGGTTAATACCTGTATGCCCCCCCCCCCCCCCCCCCCTTGGCAAGTATCACACTTGGAAACGCTTCTTGTAGCCAGCCAAGAGTCTTTAATTCTTGTTTGAGGTGTCTTTGCACATTCTTCTTTCCAAAAGTCTTCCAGTTCTTTGAGATTTCTTGGCTGTCTGTCAGGCACTGCTCTTTTAAGGTCTATCCAACCTCAATTATGTTGAGGTCAGGAGATTGTGAAGGCCATGGCAAAACCTTCAGCTTGTGAGGTGTGTTTAGGATCATTATCCATTTGTAGAAG
>NC_045748.1:3797047-3797173 GCF_008692095.1 Etheostoma spectabile | reverse complement strand
TTTAACTTCAGTTTTTTCACAGATGGCATCAAGTTAAAGTCCAAAATTTGCTGAAATTGTATTGAATCAATTTTTCCTTCCACTCGTGACATGTTCCCTGTGCCACTGGCTGCAATACAACCCCAA
>NC_045748.1:3796912-3797037 GCF_008692095.1 Etheostoma spectabile | reverse complement strand
ATCCACCCCCATGCTTAACAGTTGGACAGAGGTCCTTCCTGTGCCCTTTCTTCTCCAAACGTACCTTTGCTCATTATGGCCAAAAACCATTCACACCATCGGTCCACAGAACTTGTTTCCACAAT
>NC_045748.1:3794049-3796902 GCF_008692095.1 Etheostoma spectabile | reverse complement strand
TGTCTATATGTTCATTTGCAAACTTCATATGCTGATACATTGTAGAGGGTGTGACTGTGTGACTGGTGACACTTTTTCCCCAGTGCAACATAGAAATGTTTGATGGAAGAATGTAAAGCGTGTCTGACTTATGGAGTCAATATTTGGAGCACGTGTGATCAAAAATTAAAAAGAGAATGAAAGTTCTTCCTCTGCTTTTGTGAAAAGGACAATTTTCTGGTGTTCAGAGGAACATGAATCATTTCACTTTGAATTTAAAATTGCCCCATATGCAGAGCTTTTATTCAAATCTATTTATGTTAAGCAACTGAACAACAGTGTGGCAGGAGTAGTTTTTTGAAGAATGAATACAATACAACAGCCGATTTTCCAACCTAAACACATCTGGCCAATCACTGATAAAAGAAGGCAGACTGAGGTAACATTACAAAAGAAACCTCACATGCTGCAGCCTTAAGGCCTAGTTCATGTACACAGATATTTTTGAAGAGTTCTTTTCCTTCTACGCACCGTGGCCGAGCTAATGCTGTGCCCGGTGCAGTCCATATGGACGCTAAAGGGGGATTTTGACACGTAGAGCGACTGACTATATTTGACGAGTTGAAAATGAGAAAGGGTTGCCCTGCAAGCACTGTTTTTAAAGAAATCTCCGTCCGTGAAGCGCTTTCAACAGCACAACCAACCAACAGGTAGCCATATAACAAACCAACTACTGGCCAATCAGAAGCTTAAAAAAAGCTATTACAGGAAGGCTACTTTACTGCATTGTTGCACCAATCTCTTCATAGCGCATTATGATGCCTCTGTTACTCAATACAGTGGAACAGTAACTATACATTTTATGTGTAGACGTGTACAAAGTCATGCTAGCAATGTTAGAACAGGCACTATTTGGACTACTTTAACCATTTCAACAAGATGTTGCTTCAGTTGTTACGCCTCAAAAAGGATATAAGGGCACACGTTTTCCCTTTCTACACACTTAAAACTTGAACATCTTCACCCTGAAATGAATTGTCAAATATCAGTTGTCAGTGACCCTAGATGCCGTTTGCACGTAGACGTAAGGCAAAGAAAAAGCTATGTTTAAAAAAAATACCAATGCACTTGTGGACTAGGCCTTAGACACCTCAAAGTTGGACATCAGTCTAATCTGACAAGCTAGAGCACAAGTGGTCAGCCTTGTAGTGTGATCTGCTCACAGTGTGCATTGAAGCAATATAGTGGCAGTGTTGCATAGCAGGATAAAGTGATGGCGACACAAAGGAGATAAGACAGAACCGTTTCAGGCCAAGTGTGGGCACCCAGAAAAGAGGTAATGGCAAGTTATTTCATATCGAAGTATAGTGATAAAATTAACATTTATATTATACAGTGTGCACTTCAACTTCCCATTAATTTGAATTAGCTGGTATTTTAACATTAGCAACACTTTGTCTTCATTTATTTCTTGTGCTGTTATGTTAAGCTAATAACACATATTGATTAAGTTTTTCTCTCGGTCTTTCCTACTCATTTTGTCTTTTGTATTCAACAACTAGGCTATTATGCACTTCTTCTTATGAGTTCTTGACCTTTCGAACACAAATCTAATTTCCTTGCAATATTATTCGTCTTAATTTAAAAGAAGAACAAAGCCTTTTCCATTAGGCTACATATAATTTTTAGGTTTATGCATGACGAATAGCGTGCTTGACTACCAAAATAAATGCATAAAAACCTTTCACATTTATTTTGTGCATTTGCCTATTTTCTTTTTCTTAACACATGCAAATAAGTCAAAGACATCTCATTTGTTCTAGTTTTCCCTTGGTATCACCATATTCTTTATCAGCCACATGGCGTTATAAAAGGTGATTCAGACAGTGTAGCTCTTAAGACTCAGCTCCAGTACGTTTTTAAATAGATCTTGGTCCCAGTTCTCTCTCAGGACTAAAACATAGCAAGCAGAGTGGAGTTCATTTCTGACTATCACATTTTCAGTGGCAAAAATTAAAGTAATAAGAATCAAGCAGAATTAGCAGTCAGTGTAGCCAGCCAAACACTCCGCTGAGCTCCTTATCCATATATGTTAGTCCTTATACAAACAGCCTCATTACTGGATTTGAAAGACCCTGATGGTTCACTAACAACAGCATTAATAAGTAGTTTATAGGTCAAGCGTTTGATGCACTTCATCTTCATCAGAATGGACCTTTGATTTGCAGAGTCACGGCCACACAGTCTACGGCTTTCACCCTCGGTGCGGCTTATATGGATTGGTTCACTGCCAGAAGAGCAAGCTCAGAACAATGGGCTACACCTTGACCCCTCACCCCAGAGCTCCCTGACCAGATCTCACTAATTGGCTGCTTTCCCCCCCCAGACTGCGTTATCCATTCCAATTACAGCCCAGTGTTTGCATACTGCTGAGCACTGTTGAGAGCTGCAGCCGGATCAGGCAGGAATGAGGGGATCAGACACTGGAGCAAAGGCAAAGATAGATGGAGAGACAGAAGGTGAAGGACACATGGTGCATTCACTCAAGTATCAGCAGTTAATCATTGTATTTTAATCATTAAATGCATGTCTACAAACATATTTTGGGGTCTTTAGCAACCTGGCATTTATATAACTTATTGCATCGTCATTCTCCTGCTCCAGCTCGTGCTTTTAGATGATCTTATTTCAAAATGGCACAAAAACACATTCCCCATAATCATTGGCTTTGTGTATATCTTCATTTCCAGAGCCACTTTTGTCAAAAAGAATCCTCTATTATCAAAGGCAAGGCTGCTCTGCACTAAACCAAACACCCAGGTGCTGCTTAAGACCTGAGATATGCATTCAAAGGGATGTTCAACTGTTTCCCTT
>NC_045748.1:3788619-3794039 GCF_008692095.1 Etheostoma spectabile | reverse complement strand
ATTGGGTTGCTCTTGTTACTTTGTAGAATATTTCAAGTTGATAGTTTGCTTATAAAACGCTATGTTTTTTTGTAAATGATAATGGATATTTTGAAGGTTAAAAGACCCAAAATATATACATTTAGCTTTCCTTGACATGGAGCATAGCTCAGGCAGAGCACTAAAATCAAACTTGATTGGCATCAGCTGCTTGATTGGTGCTTCACCAGCTGCTTGCATACCAGCTAACTCATAATGTCCACTCATATTCATGCAGGTGCACACCACAGCCATTATAGCATGACACTTTTAACACTAGCCTATTAATCTGCTGAGTCACTCATACTACCGTTCGCAGCTGTTGCTCCCTTCACCGACTTGACCTCCTCTTCGTGTGCCAAGTGTGTTTCATTTTACTTAGATCTTATGTTCATTTAAGTGATAATTAAGCAATAATTAGTACTTCCAGCAGAATCATTGTTGCTGTTCACATTCTCACTCTAAGAGCAGAGCCTTTTTTTTTTCCAGCCTAGTCGAAGGCTTCATTTGCACAAGTTATTTCAAGTGACTCATCTCTAGATAAAATCCAAATGTAATTGTGTACACTTGTACACTTCTAATCCGTCTGTAATTTCTCAGACTTGGGTTAGGGGTTAGGGTATCTCTGTTGGCCAGATACCAAATCTGATTGTAATCTGTCCGTCATTTCTCAGGCTAGGGTTAGATTTAGCGGTTAAGGGTATCTCTTTTGGCCAGATACCAAATCTAATTGTAATCCATTTGTACTTTCACAAGCTAGGGTTAGGGGTTAGGGTTATCTCTTTTGGAAAGATCCATCTGTAATTTCAAAGGCTAGGGTTAGGGGTATCTCTGTTAGCCAAATACCAACTGTAATTGCAATCCATCTGCAATTTCCCAGGCTAGGGTTAGGGGTATCTCTGTTAAGTGTTAGGGGTACCTTGTTGGCCAGATACCAAATGTAATTGCAATCCATCTGTAATTTCCCAGGCTACGTGTAAACCAGCATAAGCCCCACTCCGGTCCACCTGAAACTGCTTGCATACTAAGAATTAGCATTGATGTTGCAGCAATTACAGCTAGCTAATAAGTATCTTTAAACTAACACCAACCGAAGATGTCAGTAGGATTCTTTTTATTTGCCTTCCTAGCCCTGATGCTAGCTTAGCTACTGCCACCGGGAGGCCCCTGAGAGTCTCTCCCTTAGTTAGCCAAACATGTCTTGGATTTGCAACATTGTTTTGTTTTAGTTGCATTTACACCTATTTGATGTCAGATAGCCATCCGATCTGCCACACATGAAGTGACTAAGTGAATATTAACTTTGGTACATTTTACTGATACATTTTGTTACTTTTACTTTGAAAGCAGGACTTTTCCTTGAAATACAGTATGAATGATTGAACTTTCTGAATGACTCTTCACCCCACTGGAAGAGAAAGATAGGTGATGCATGGGGGAATGGAATGAAACATAGAAGGAACAGCAGGGTTCAAAAACCATTCGGAGCTGGGAAACATCTGTCTTCCCGAAAAAGAATTGGGTTAAAAGACAAATGAAGGACAAAGGTGAATGGGAAAGAAATGCAGAGAGAGAGGGAGAAAGAGAGAGAGAGAGAGAACAAATAAGAAATCCTAACAGAGAAATGAGAAGATGGAAGTGAAAATGAATAAGTGCGGACAGTCAGTGAGTTGTCTGATAAGGAGGACGGGCTCCTATCACACACACATGCTGTCAGTGCAGGAAGGAGACAGGCCTGATGGATTTGTATGATAGATGTTTGGACGCATGGAGCCACGGCCCCAGCTGCTGGGCTTAATGAAATGTGTCCCACTACAAGATAGAGCGCTCTGATTTAAACACATCCTGCAACGCTATTCCTCTTCTCCCTAATACAGCCAGAAAGAGTCGGCGGCACCATCAAGCCTATCTCTCTCTTTCTGTTTGTCTTCCTATTTGAAAGTCAGCTTTTTTTCATTTGGAACCAATCTGCTGTCTCTTGCCTCATCCTGAACTGAATCATGCTGCTATTCTGTGCACCTGTAGATCATTGACAAGGCAAACTAGATCTAAAATGCGCTTTGTTGTTTTTTTTGTTTTAAGGCCGAGTATAATCTTCTGCTCCAGCGCCCCCTCAGCATTTGGTTCAAAGGTGTTCATTCTAAGTCATAATTTTCTTACCTGAGAACAGAGAATAAAATACCAGACTATATACTTATAATGAGAGAGGGGATTAAAAAGGTTTTCTTCTACTTTAAACACTGGCTCTCGTTTCTTCTCCCCTGTGGCATCCATGTTTCCCTGTAGCCTCCTCTCCTTCCTTACTCATGTCCCTCTCTGTCACTTTGCCCTCCTCCTGCCTCTCTTTCTGTGTATCTTGTCCCTCGGGGCTTGGTATTCCTGTTTTTCTGCAGGAGTTCAGGGCATAAGGCCAAGGAGAGTCCTTGTCTGCCAAGTATTTATAAAGCTTTCTGCCATGTCAACAAGGACAGACTGTTTCTAAAATTCCAACATTGCTGGTCACCTTTTACTTGAAGGCTTATACGATCAGTGTCCTTCGCCTGCCTCATCTGTGTGTACATGTCTGTGTGCGTGAGCATGTGTATGCGTGCATTTGTGTGGACGGGGCTTGCCGAAAGCCCCGCTTCCTCCCCGGAATAATTGATTTAACAAATTGCCGGCGATGTTTCATTCTGAGGAAGTGACGGGAGCAAAGCGGGGAGACGGTGCCAGGAGATTAATTAGGAAACAAAGTCATCTTTATGGAAATTAAATGCATCCTCTGATGATAGCCCTCCTTCACCATCAGTCTTCCGGGTATCGTCCCTTGTGCATGATAAAGGACTGGGAGGCCTCCAGAACATCATAGGGATAACTGCCGGCGCCAGAACTCCAGCTCCCACTTTCATGGGTGATGTGTTATGGGCTACATCAGTGGAAAGCAGTGAACCCAGAAAAAACAGCTGCTCCTGAAAACAATGCAGTATCCTCTTCCGGGGAGAAAAATGCAGTAAAAAAAGATTTGCCTGCATTAAAACCTCAACCTCATATCTCGCACAGCCAGTCCCTGCATATGTGCATGTGGCAGCATATAACAAGCTCCCAAGAACTGTATGAACTGCATGAGTGCACAGGGTAAAACTGGTATCCATTACGTGTAGTGCATACTTTCATATGGCACTGTGCCCTTCTGATTGTAGGTGTGGGATCAACTCTGCTCAGCACGCGGCTCGTCAACAACTGGTCCTCCTGCTGGCGGGCATGCACAGCATACCGGACAGCCCCGGCTGAGCACAACGCAATTAGTCAGAAAGAGAGACTCAAATAGCATCACTAACAGAAAACCCAGAGGATCAATATGTATTTGTCTGTTTGAACTGATCTGCAGAATGTCTGTTCTATTTTTTTTCCCTCTTTCCGTTTTCCTGACTTGGTTTGATAACTGCCCAGCATCTACCTCCTCTCAGATTTCACAATAGATGACTCGAGGTAGGTCAATACCAGAGTCTAAATCAATGCACACAAGGGTAGTTTCAGGCTTGCCTCATGTGTCATAAAGCTTTGTTTGATGGAAATACATTCACCATCATTCAGTAGAGTGCAACCTAAAAAATGGTACAAAGTCAACAGAAGATTACAGATACACCCGCACATCATCCTGATGCTTTTAATTAGTAGAAGGGCACTCCCCAAAGGCCAAATGCCCCATCTCACAATATTATCATGCCAACAAACAAACCCAACCTAAAATCCAACCTCCTTGGTGGAGGAAATAATTTATTTACCAATTGTCTTTATTAAAGGTTGAACATTTTAACCATTAATTGGCAGGACACATCTGTTAAAACCTGCATTTACTGGAGTAAAGCATTACTTCCTTTCGTCCTTGCAAATGTTCATTGAATAAATCAAACTAAATTAAACTGCCAATCATCCAACAAAAAAAAAGAAGAGACTTAACGGCTTAAACGCTTCAGACAAATTTTACAAGTCAAGTGGTACTTTGTGGAGAAATTCTACCACAGGTGGTGGAGCGAAATCTCCAACATGATTGCTCTGACCTGCTAGAAGTTTTCATTGGCACAAAATAATTAGAATGCTTACAATTAACAGAACTTCTCTAAAGCCATGTGTTGCTTTTAAAAAAAAGTTTTAAAAATGTTATATAACCCTGGCCTTGGCTGAGTGGCTCTCACTGTAGATCCCGAAGGCTGCGACTGACATTTTTACAGTTTCAGAAATGAAAATCACATAATTGCCATTTAGCTAATTTAGAGTTTTCTCCAGAGAAACATTTCCATAACATCTCCTCCTCGAGGGCGTGAGAGCCTATAGAATGATCAGTGCAAAGTGTCCTTTTATGTGTGTGTTAATGTTCCGACGAGCTCATGTGATCATGCAAAACTGGAGAAACAAAGGGACAATTAGAATAACCATCATTACGCCCTAATCATCTGGGGTTGCACACCGAGAAATGGTAATTAGGATGGTGCCGAGTTTGCCCGTCCCCAGGGGTCCGGGAGCATCTCTGCTGCACTGCCTCCCAAGCTGTTTTTGTGTCTCACTGTGCCATTTCTGCTTCCAACTCCCTCTGCTCCTCCTCTCTGTGTCTATTTCATTTTTTCCTCCTCCTTTTATTGTCCCTGGCCACCCATGAGATCGTCTGTTGTTTCACTGTGGAAGATCTTTCAGGTGCAATCTCTCCCCTGGTAATAAGTGTTTTGACAAGATCCAGGTTGGAGAAATGCTGAAGTCCGATGAGTGGAGAGAAACACCTCCTAAACTGGTTTTTGCAGCAGTGTCCCAAGGCTTAATTTCCTCTGCGACTGTGTGTGTCTGTGTGTTTCTCACTGGGTGTGCAACAGTCATCTAGCAGAGTGCAGAACATTAATTTTACGGATTTAGAAATAATTAAATTAATCTAATTGGCAACTATTTCTCACATATTCAGAAAGTGCAGACAGATAACATAGGCCAATGGAGTGTGTTAAGACCTGAGACAATGAACACATGGACAAATCTTTAGATACAGAAAGTCAGTTCAATCTATAATTAGCTGTTGTTGTTGTTACCAGTGGTTTAGTATTTGGATGAAACTAAGAGATAAGTGGACAACTTTACATGGCCATGGTGTGATGTAAGATATAATGACTCCCCTTTAACGACACTGTGAGCTGTCCATAATAGTTGTCATCATTTATTCATATCCTTTAAATAGGTAAACTAAATTGCACTTAATCAAAGTGTATGTAGTACATTTCCATGTGCTTTCATAATTATTACATTTCCAGTTTTGACACATAAAGTACTTAATTCATTAATGATATATAATTACAGTAGTGCAATTTAAAATAAGCTGAAATACACGTTAGTGCACTTGGCTGCACATGACTGTACTGTGTGTGTGTGTGTATATATATATA
>NC_045748.1:3787431-3788609 GCF_008692095.1 Etheostoma spectabile | reverse complement strand
TATATATATATAAATAAACATACATATGTGTACATATACACCTACATACATCAACAATTGAGAATGGTTAAGTAGATCCTTTTGAACTTGTAATTTTTATATAAATTAAATACATCTTTGAAGCAACATTTATCATATAGTTGCACAGTCAAGTGTATATTTTAAATGGTTAATTATCATATTTTGATAAAACTCTAAGCAAAATGATAGTGTGTCTAAAATAGCACAATTTAGGAAATCATTTCACTCTTGTACAATCACCATTTTCCTTTTCATACTTACACTATTTTACTAACACTTGAACTTCGAAATGGGTGTAATCAGTGGTTATCACCCTTACAGAGTTTCCCTTTGGGGATCAATAAAGAATTTCTGATTCTGATTATAGATAGGGATAAGAAGGTGCCTGATACACCTGTTAGTATAGGTTCAGAAGGCTGTTATCATCCGTTCATGCTAAGGCTCGCTGAGTTTCAGTCTTTTAATACTTCTCCCTACCAATGACAGCTCACCAATGGAGGATAATTTCCTACTGAGTACACTAGAAGGTAGATTAGAGCCCTCCCACCTCATATCTATGGTAACCAACGATGACCCTTATATGTGATGTAGATTAAATGTGTCTAATATGCATGCACTGATAATTTAGATAGACCAATTGCAATGCCTTGAATAATTAGGTCCTTTGAAATGCAAGTTTGTGGGTCCATCCGTTATGTCATGATTAACACTGTGCTTCTACACCTGCAGAGACACATCAGCAATGTCCCATAGGACAACACCTCTCGGTCTCTTTCAATTACAATGTGTAAGGCAACAACCGCTCCATTTACAGCCCCCGATACTGGCAACAATTCTCCTTCTTTTCTAGTTCGCAAGCCCCAGATATTGACCTACATTCTCATCTTTCTGCGGTTGCGGGTACAAAGTGTTTGTCTGGAGCTGATGAATGATCTAATACAATCACATCATTCCCTGTGTTGATTAAGTATTAGCTAGGAGTGTTAATCAAATGGCCTCCTTCAGTGTTTCAGCTGTTCTGCCCTCTTTGTCGTTGCCAAGTCAAAAGTTTCCAAGATTTAAGAACCGGGCGTGATCAGTGTCGAGGTGAAAGATCAAGGGGAAGGGTCTTTTGACACAAGTTCAATCCTCTTTCCAAGTCAGGATGTGGAGTCTTT
>NC_045748.1:3785363-3787421 GCF_008692095.1 Etheostoma spectabile | reverse complement strand
TTTTTGTCAAAAGGAAACATCTCACAAGCATCTGAACAACAAAGAATTCCCAGAGCAAGACAGCCATAAAATAACAAGCACAACATTAAATGAAGAACAACTTATTGTGAATAACAGCCGCTCCAATGCACACACTCAAACTTGCAAGCACACCCAGGGATAGAGAGAGAGAGATACATGGGAGATGGACAGATGCTGAGCCAGAAAAAAGCTAAATAAGTGATGAAATGGTCTGCTCTCAGAGAAGAGATGACATGTAAAATGTGTACAGGAGCAGACCAGATATTCTGTGCAAAAACAATGTCCCGGTCAATTCTGTCCCTGTTCATTTGCAGCCAAAAGTCATTGACAGCTATTTAAGTACTTTGCTGGTTAGCTTATTCACACACATTCTGCTAACCATTAATTAAAAACCATGATAATTACACACACACACATTTATTTTCACTTGAGGTGTGTGTTATCTTCTCTGATTAGAGGACTTTCTTCAGCTGGTGGTTGGTCTGACACTCGCTCGAGTGTCTGTCAGGATCCAACCTCTCGGGGCACAAGTGAATAAATTGAGATGGTTGATTTTATGGTAACAAAGAGGAAACAACTTCTAAATGTCAAACTGAAAGTGACAGTAATTATTTTAGACCAGGGATTTCTTCTGCCTACTCTGGCAATATTAAACTAATGCCACTTGAAATGTTTTAATCGCATTGGCAGTAATGATAAATAATTGAAATGGCCTCAAAATATCAGCTGTACAATACATAGAAATAGAGCTCAGAAATTAAGAATAACAAAGCTACTTTGCACATACAAAAGGATAGATGAAACATTTATAGGTTTATTATTATTAATCATGATAATACAGCACAATGTGCTTAACAATAAAGGGGGAAATAGACATGCAATGCACATACACATGATATATAATGCTATAGTCAAAACACACTTGATTATAAGTTAAAATAATAACAAAATTGAAGTAATAAAAAATAATAATAAAATAGGATACAACCAATTCACCACATGAGATAAAAAAATAATAAACACCACTGAATAATAAGTTAGACATATTAAAATATGCGCCCATGTTTGCACCCTGCACATCTGTAAACACTGCAGCAGCTTATAAAAGTATCCATTCTCTTTTACTCTGTTTTTTTCTTTTCACATCAGTGGTGGATATTGGAGTTATTCTATCATGTAACAAGTGTCTTTATATACTTGACATAGGTGGATATGTACAGTTCATGCATGCATACATGCCACTTTCCAATATATTCAGTATAAACAGCAGTTGGCGCCACAGTGATTCTTTCTGCAGTCCTAATTGTCCGTTGTACACTAGAGCTGGTAAAGAAAAAAAAATAGCAACCTGAGACTTCGAATAAACACCAATGATGCCACCTCTAGTTTAACAATTTCTTCACATAGCAAGTTGTGAAGCACTAGCAGTAGATCTCAGTTATACACACGGTTTGAAATGTCAGTACACTTAAATTGAAGTAAAAAAAAAAAAACTAACATTGGCTAAAGGTCATGATAATTACTGTACAGTACTTTTGAGCCATCGTTGAGATACCCTCTCGCCTTTCATCCATACACCACTATTGCTTTTTTGTCAATTATGTGTTGATTTACGTCATTGTTTCCCCTGGCAACACTGCTATAGCGTAGGAAGTGCGACATTCTCTCATTGGCAGCAGATCCACCTTAGTCCTCTGGAATTTAATATCTAATACATGGCACCTTATGGTGACAGGTTTGCTATAACATAAATTCCCTAAACATGTAAATACAATGCAACAGTGAAAGTCTAGTAATATTTCAGATCATTTTCAGAAAAAAACAAATTGTGAACTAGGAGCAAAGACAGTCCTATTACAGTTTTTTCTCATCTTCTTTTGCTAATGAAAATTCTGGCGGGCATATCTTGGAGAAAGAATATCCTCTATTAATTTCATGGCGCTCCCTCTTTATTGGTCCACCCACAGAACCCAAATGAAATAACCCTGTCAGGTTTAATTCTAGTAAGACATTGCTCTTCTAGCACAAAGGACACAC
>NC_045748.1:3782824-3785353 GCF_008692095.1 Etheostoma spectabile | reverse complement strand
CTTATGTTACCGAGGTATACTTTACGCATAATAATTAATCAGGGCTTTTGCTTAGCGTTTCTGCGAAGCTTTACAGTGCAAACTATAATCCTTAGAAAAATCCTGGAACAGGAACAGAGATTGCAGTTATTGGAGAATTGGTTAAAGCATGTATGCAAATCGAAAGAACCAGTCGACACCTGAATACAGATTTCTTTGTGTGGATGGAAGATTTACATGTCAGAGTTCGAGGCCTGCTGTCCTAACATATATGAGCAATGCATGTATGCCAAAAGATCGGATAGAATATGCCTTTTGTATTGGTGAACTTGTTGTTCTTACTGACCGGTTTTAAGCAGGTTTGTTTACCTAAGTCTATAAATAGAACATAGTCCATTATTTATTTTCACGATCTGGATTATTAATGCTTGTTTGCAGAGGATTTTAAGGATCCACTGGGGGACTGTGTGGGAGCTGCGCCTTCACGTCCTTGGGAAAAAAATCTATACCGGTAAGAGCTAATCATGATTATGAAATGACTTTTCCTTCTACTGCACATCTCCCTCTTTCCTTGTGTTGCAGCAGATGCCATGCTCGCATGTGGCTCTCCCCGTGCACAGAGGTGTGCGGGTGAGGGGTCGGCTTTACTAAAATATCATGGCACGATTATCGTTACAATTACCAGATGACTTTAGCCGGTAGTAACCCCCCCTACTCCTCCTGTTTCGTCAGACTGGAATGAGGGCAATCCTTATTATTGTTAGGAAAGTGCAACCTCTTTTTGTAAAGCCCAGGGGTGGGCGCAGATCTCCTTTAGGCAGCTCTCGTGTGCCGTTGAAGCAGGACAGACAGGAAGGTAAGTCGAGAGAAAAACTGGGTCAGGTTGGTGACTGGAATTTTTTTTTCATTAAGTCATCAGCATGATGTTATCAGCGTTAGGCCATTTGCATCTTCCTGAGCAACGTTTGCTCAGATCCAACATCTCTTATTATGTATTTGCAGCTTGACACAACAGTTGTCTACTTGTTCTCCCTCACGTCACAACTTTTTTTCTTTAAGGTTATTTTCAGACACTTGGATGACAGAACTACAAACAGGTTTGTAGTTCTTGTAGATCTGCCTACCCATTCTTCTGATTTTCTGTAAATAAAGACGCAATTTGCATCATCTGTTTTCACTCCTCCATATGTGAAAGGGTCACTCATACTGCAACCTCTTTGAGTACGTAGCTGCTTTAAGCTCTTCAGCGGTCTGTGTTTACTATATAGTTGACTCCCAAAGGTTCCCATTAACCTCCTCACATGAAACTGTAGACAGCCGTTTCTTGCAAACAAGCTCAGACAAATCGACACTTCCCGCCCTGTTGCACCACCTGCCCAGCATGAAATGGCAGAGAACATCCATACCCAAGTCAACCATCTGTAGCAGGACACAGAGGTATGGGAGCAAACTAGAGCTCAAAATTGAGTGGTTGTTAGATGTGCCCTTGTCCAGTGGGCAGAAAGAGAGCTCCACTTGGATGCCCATGGTAGTTCTGCTAGATGTCCAAGAAACGGAAAAGTTATGATTTTTTTTTTCTCTCTCTCTTTCTTTCTAGTGTTCCACATTATGGTGCCAGGCCTTTAATTGTCCAGTGCTTGTAGAGGACTTTGGGGCAATACATTATTCTTTCTTTTGGTATGGATGCAATGTCTCTGGGCTTTCACATGCAGTAGGACCTAATTTGTGTTCTGGTGATGGCTGTATTATTTTTTCCCCTCTATCATTCTTTGCAGGTCTCCTGTATATTATGTTCAGACCTCATTATGTGAGCTGGGAGCTCCCTGGAGGAATTGTCTGTGTTTGTGCAGCAGTAGGGAGCTGGCTGCCCTTGGAGTGTTTTCCCCAGAGTCTTGAGTTTCTGGGGGTTTCAACTTCTGTTTTTACGTTGAGTTGCTTATGAACTCGGGAGCCTGCTGCTGGGAGATGGGAGCTTGGAGTTATGAGCACAGGGCACTCAAGCGGTTACTTTATTGCAAGCCAAAGTGACATGTAGCCTGGCAAAAGCTGTTCCTAGCTCTGACACACTTTTGAATAAGTCTAAAAGGACAGCAACATCAAATATAATGTCTGACTACTTCAAATGTTTACTGTAGACAATGTGCAATGGCAAAACCCATGTAAACGATAAAACCCATGTCCCACTTCAGGGGCTGGATCCTGTGCAGGATGTGGTCCTCAGAGGTCCAGAAGGCCTGACTAACCTTGGTGACTCCTTCCCAAAGTGGACAGTCTAATCTTATGTTGCTGTAGGGCACTGCATGTCAAATCATACAAGATTTTTAAGTGTATGACCTCACATGGCCTTAAATGGATTTCAGGGGAGAATTAAAGTCAATTTGCATTCAGTATACAGTGAGGCTCAAAAGTTTGGGCACCCCAGGTAAAAAAATTGTATTAATGTGCATAAATAAGCCAAGAAAAGATAGAAAAATCTCCAAAATTCATCAAAGGACAGATTAGACATTCGTATAATATGTCACAAAAAGTTTGATTTTATTTCCATCATTT
>NC_045748.1:3780533-3782799 GCF_008692095.1 Etheostoma spectabile | reverse complement strand
ACACTTTTTCAAATAACAGAAACAAAAAATGGCGCCCACTTATATGACAGGCACTTAGGAGATTATCCACATTAATTTTCCCCGGCCTTAATTTAAGGCCAGCCTTTTTTTGTGTCGACCCACGCCCCCGCCACTATCAGAGGCCTGCCGTTTAATTGGCTATGATTCGAATTTGAAGACTTACGGTATGTATATGGGACACAGCGCTTCTCTCCTTTGTTTCTAAACATGGTGCTGAAACGTGTTTAACCCGTGTCTATATCCATGCTGCAGAAACATACACACTGAAAAAAGTCATATTCCCCAATGAGCCTACAAGTATAACACCTAACCCCATGGTGTCTTTATCCATGGATCTGACATGTTACACTCTGGGCCCTGACCATTTTTACAGTTTAATTTCTGTCTGGATTTATTTATAAAAAAGCTTGTAAAACATCAACCCTGTTGTCTACAGTCAAGATATGAACATCCTTTTTTTAGGACAAACTGGTTTTAGAATATTTGGGTTGCAGTGAGGTCACTTGCATGTAAAAATGGTTGTAGGGCCTTAAAGATAAATAATAAATAAATAAATAAATGAATCTTCCAGATATGTATTGATATCACAGACATATAAGTAAAACCTAAGCCATTTTCCATTCTAAAACACTTCTCATATGTCGGGAGTCACACTGTGAAGAATAATCATTATAACTTCAGTTGACAAAATACATGCATTTGTTCCCAAAAAGTCAAGACGTTTTGCTCTCATAACATTTACTTATGCCAATAATAACATAATAATGTCATATTTATTGATATTACACCCACAGCAAGTTTAACAAGCAAATAAGTGTCTAAATAATGCACCATTTGGCCTTCCATGGAGTATATAGGCATTTTTGTCCCCTCTGGCCTTCCATACAAGAGGGGTGCCTTTATCTCCCGTATATGGGCATGCACTTTCTGAAAAATAGACAGGACAGAAACAGAGCGGGAGATCAGAGATTAGATGAACGATTCAGCGGCAGAGATGAGCCAAGACGCGATGAATTATGGATATAAAGTGGACCAATCTTGGATATAACAGTATGGATTTAAAGCCCAAAGAGGCTGAAGTTCCAGGCTGGATAGAAAATCCCCTGTAGAGGCTAGAAAGACCCGGAAAAGACCGTCGTAAAGCCGAAAACGTCAGGATATGAACGAAACCGAAAGTGAGTAAATCGCTTGTATAGTTCAAAAGTTATTAAACTATGAATCAGAGGTACTTTTTTACTCGTGGGCGAGTGTCTCGGGCTCAGAGGGTTAAAACCCAGTCCTAACCCCATGGTGCCTCTATCCATGTCGCTGACATGTTTAAACCCAGTCCTAACCCCATGGTGCCTTTATCCATGGTGCTGACATGTTAAAACCCAGTCCTAACCCCATGGTGCCTCTATCCATGGTGCAGACATGTTAAAACCCAGTCCTAACCCCATGGTGCCTCTATCCATGTCGCTGACAGTTTAAACCCGTCTTAACCCCATGGTGCCTCTTCCATGGTGCTGACATGTTAACCCAGTCCTAACCCCGTGTGCCTCTATCCATGGTGCTGACATGTTTAAACCCATTCGTAACCCCATGGTGCCTCTATCCATGGTGCTGACATGTTAAAACCCAGGCCTTACCCCATGGTGTCTCTACCCAGTCCTAACCCTGGTGTCTCTATCCACGGTGCTGACATGTTAAAACCCAGTCCTAACCCCATGGTGTCTCTATCCATGGTTCTGACATGGTTAAAACCCAGTCCTAACCCATGGTGTCTCTATCCATGGTTCTGACATGGTTAAAACCCAGTCCTAACCCCTTGGTCTCTATCCATGGTGCTGACATGGTCAAATCCTGGGGGGGCGCCCACTTTATATGACAGGCACTTAGGAGATTATCCACATTAATTTTCCCCGGCCTTAATTTAAGGCCAGCCTTTTTTTTGTGTCGACCACGCCCCCGGCCACTATCAGAGGCCTGCCGTTTAATTGGCTAATGATTCGAATTTGAAGACTTACGGTATGTATATGGGACACAGCGCTTCTCTTCCTTTGTTTCTAAACATGGTGCTGAAACGTGTTTAACCCGTGTCTATATCCATGCTGCAGAAACATACACACTGAAAAAAGTCATATTCCCCAATGAGCCTACAAGTATAACACCTAACCCCATGGTGTCTTTATCCATGGATCTGACATGTTAACACTCTGGGCCCTGAGGCCATTTTTACAGTTTAATTTCTGTCTGGATTTATTTT
>NC_045748.1:3778957-3780508 GCF_008692095.1 Etheostoma spectabile | reverse complement strand
ATAAAAAGCTTGTAAAACATCACCCTGTTGTCTACAGTCAAGATATGAACATCCTTTTTTTAGGACAAACTGGTTTTAGAATATTTGGGTTGCAGTGAGGTCACTTGCATGTAAAAATGGTTGTAGGGCCTTAAAGATAAATATAAATAAATAAATAAATGAATCTTCCAGATATGTATTGATATCACAGACATATAAGTAAAACCTAAGCCATTTTCCATTCTAAAACACTTCTCATATGTCGTGGGTCACACTGTGAAGAATAATCATTATAACTCAGTTGACAAAATACATGCATTTGTTCCCAAAAAGTCAAGACGTTTTGCTCTCATAACATTTACTTATGCCAATAATAACATAATAATGTCATATTTATTGATATTACACCCACAGCAAGTTTAACAAGCAATAAGTGTCTAAATAATGCACCATTTGGCCTTCCATGGAGTATATAGGCATTTTTGTCCCCTCTGGCCTTCCATACAAGGGGTGCCTTTATCTCCCGTATATGGGCAGCACTTTCTGAAAAATAGACAGGACAGAAACAGAGCGGGAGATCAGATTAATAACGATTCAGCGGCAGAGATGAGCCAGACGCGATGATTATGGATATAATGGACCAATCTTGGATATAACAGTATGGATTTAAAGCCCAAGAGGCTGAAGTTCCAGGCTGGATAGAAAATCCCCTGTAGAGGCTAGAAAGACCCGGAAAAGACCGTCGTAAAGCCGAAAACGTCAGGATATGAACGAAACCGAAAGTGAGTAAATCGCTTGTATAGTTCAAAAGTTATTAAACTATGAATCAGAGGTACTTTTTTACTCGTGGGCGAGTGTCTCGGGCTCAGAGGGTTAAAACCCATCCTAACCCCATGGTGCCTCTTCCATGTCGCTGACATGTTTAACCCAGTCCTAACCCCATGGTGCCTTTATCCATGGTGCTGACATGTTAAAACCAGTCCTAACCCATGTGCCTCTATCCATGGTGCAATGTTAAAACCCAGTCCTAACCCCATGGTGCCTCTATCCATGTCGCTGACATGTTAAACCCGTCTTAACCCCATGGTGCCTCTTCCATGGTGCTGACATGTTAACCCCAGTCCTAACCCCGTGTGCCTCTATCCATGGTGCTGACATGTTTAAACCCATTCGTAACCCCATGGTGCCTCTATCCATGGTGCTGACATGTTAAAACCCAGGCCTTACCCCATGGTGTCTCTACCCAGTCCTAACCCTGGTGTCTCTATCCACGGTGCTGACATGTTAAAACCCAGTCCTAACCCCATGGTGTCTCTATCCATGGTTCTGACATGGTTAACCCAGTCCTAACCCATGGTGTCTCTATCCATGGTTCTGACATGGTTAAAACCCAGTCCTAACCCCTGTGGTCCTCTATCCATGGTGCTGACATGGTCAAATCCTGGGGGCACACTGTGAAGAAATAATCATTATAACTTATACAGTTGACAAAATACATGCATTTGTTCCCAAAAAGTCAAGACGTTTTGCTCTCATAACATTTACTTATGCCAATAATAACATAATAATGTC
>NC_045748.1:3778852-3778947 GCF_008692095.1 Etheostoma spectabile | reverse complement strand
ATATTACACCCACAGCAATGTTATACAAGCAAATAAGTGTCTAAATAATGCACCATTTGGCCTTCCATGGAGTATATAGGCATTTTTGTCCCCTC
>NC_045748.1:3778671-3778842 GCF_008692095.1 Etheostoma spectabile | reverse complement strand
TACAAGAGGGGTGCCTTTATCTCCCGTATATGGGCATGCACTTTCTGAAAAATAGACAGGACAGAAACAGAGCGGGAGATCAGAGATTAGATGAACGATTCAGCGGCAGAGATGAGCCAAGACGCGATGAATTATGGATATAAAGTGGACCAATCTTGGATATAACAGTAT
>NC_045748.1:3775788-3778646 GCF_008692095.1 Etheostoma spectabile | reverse complement strand
GCGATTTAAAGCCCAAAGAGGCTGAAGTTCCAGGCTGGATAGAAAATCCCTGTAGAGGCTAGAAAGACCGGAAAAGACCGTCGTAAAGCCGAAACGTCAGGTATGAACGAAACCGAAAGTGAGTAAATCGCTTGTATAGGCAAAAGTTATTAAAATGAATCAGAGGTACTTTTTTACTCGTGGGCGAGTGTCTGGCTCAGAGGGTTAAAACCCAGTCCTAACCCCATGGTGCCTCTATCCATGTCGCTGACAGTTTAAAACAGTCCTAACCATGGTGCCTTTATCCATGGTGCGACATGTTAAAACCCAGTCCTAACCCCATGGTGCCTCTATCCATGGTCGACATGTTAAAACCCAGTCCTAACCCCATGGTGCCCTATCCATGTCGCTGACATGTTTAAACCCAGTCTTAACCCCATGGTGCCTCTATCCATGGTGGCTACATGTTAAAACCCAGTCTAACCCCGTGGTGCCTCTATCCATGTTGGGACATGTTTAAACCCATTCGTAACCCCATGGTGTTCTCTATCCATGGTGCTGACATGTTAAAACCCAGCCTTACCCATGGGTCTCTAACCCAGTCCTAACCCTGGTGTCTCTATCCACGGTGCTGATGTTAAAACCCAGTCCTAACCCCATGGTGTTCTATCCATGGTTCTGACATGGTTAAAACCCAGTCCTAACCCCATGGTGTCTCTATCCATGGTTCTGACATGGTTAAAACCCAGTCCTAACCCCGTGGTGTCTCTATCCCTGGTGCTGACATGGTCAAATCCGCTTTCATTCTCTCTTGCTGTTTATATTTAGCTGAACACATATCAACAACACACGCAGTGCATATCAAATGCTACTTATCAGCATTCCTTTCAGCATTATTTTTTGGTGATTAATCACTTCTTTAGTATTCAGTTCTTTTGTTTTATTTACCCCATAGCAACCTGAAACAATCCTACATACTAAACATCCACAGTTTTCCGTTTAATTGCTTAATATACTGTATATATTTAACAGTCCTATCCCCAATGAGCCTACAAATAACCTAAAAGTTATTGCATTTTTCAATTTGACACTATCACTTTTTCATGTCTCCTATTTTTTTTTCCTGATGTTTTTTGGCTCAATCCAATGGAACCAGAATGTACATGCATAGTCAACCACGTTGTATACACTTGAATAAATCACAGGGTGAGCACACTGCATTTGAGGGTTGCATTTAAATTGTCCCTGTGTTTCCAAGTGAAAGGTTTTGGAATGTTTTGACAAAGAACAAAACACAAAACTCTCTTTTTCTTGCTTTTTATGCCAACATAGAGCATTTTAAGTGAATCTCAAGTGTATAATTGTCTAATGACAAGGAGTTCTTTGAGTTGCTTATCCAACAGCTATTACGTAAAACAGATCAAGTGTAGATTTTAATGAGGAGAGACACATGATGAGACCTCGGGCTTGAAAACACGCACAGCAGAAGAAGTGAAGTCTGTTGATAATTGTGGATGTGTTTCCTCAATATGCATGAAGCATCAACTTGAAGGAGATCAAATTTGACTTTAATGGCATTAGTTGGAGATTGCAAATTTAATTTACAACTGTAGTTGCTATTAATGTGGTGGCTTACATTAAATTAATTCGACTCATAAGAGAGGGTGAGATCAGTTGTTGTTGAATGAAAACCCCTTGAAGTTTTATACATTATACAATCTGCAGTCAATATGCCTAAAGTGCAGCTACACGTGAAGAACTTCCAAGGTAAAAAATCTAAAATGTTGTTTGCCCGTATATAAGAGAGATTAAATCTGGAAGGCAAAAATAAAAAATCTATCCACCTTTGAGCTGTAGGCATCCTTGTCTTGGCAACTATGTAACCCTGCTTCTAACGCTGTAGGTGGTTTTCTGCAGCACCCTATTGTCCCTATCTAACCATCAGGGGCTACCCCATCCCCTACAACTGCAGCATAGGCTTTTCTGAACCTGGAGGACTCCTTCTTGCTTTCTGCTAGGTGCGATGCCCCTGAACTGTCACTGGCAACAGCAATCCTTCAGCACAGACATTGGTGAAAGTGCCCTGCCGCTACTTGAACACAGGTTGAAATTACTGCAGTGGTGCTCTGCTGAAAAACATCCTAGTATAGATTTTCTACCTGGCCAGCTGCGAGTGATGCTGTTTTTTCAATCTGAACTGTTGTTGCTCTCATCTTTTCCAACAGTCATTCACATTTTCTTGGTGGTTGTCTTTCAGCTTGGATAATTGAGACAAATATGGGCTTGTGGACCTCCAACCATACCCTGTAGAGTAATATCTACATGTAACAGATACTGTGGTAACAAAAAACAAGTTGTGACTAAGCAGGGTTGCGAAATGAAATGCACCTTGTCCATTTACTCAGCTAAATAGTGAGTGCTTTACTGAAAAGAGTAGGGACAATATATAAATTTTTGTGTCTCTGATAAGTTAATGTAAAAGTACAAAGTGTCACGTTGACCTTATGGCCAGAACAGTTTTCCAAACTTGTGTGAGCTTCAAAAAAGTGAGCTTAACTGTATGTCACGCTTAGCAAAATAAGAACCCAAATGCAGGAGATCAAAAGCTGGAATCCTAAACAGACATTAAACAAGCATTAACAAATCGAGGAACCAAGAAAAACAACAAAACCCCACAACTAGAGGAAACAACACACTACACAGCCAGGAAATGATGCAGACATTGCCAGACTGAACCGGGAGGTGGCACGAGAGAAAGGGCCCTGTAGAGGCTAGAAAGACCCGGAAAAGACCGTCGTAAAGCCGAAAACGTCAGGATATGAACGAAACCGAAAGTGAGTAAATCGCTTGTATAGTTCAAAAGTTATTAAACTATGAAT
>NC_045748.1:3771504-3775763 GCF_008692095.1 Etheostoma spectabile | reverse complement strand
CAGCAGGGTACTTTTTTACTCGTGGGCGAGTGTCTGGGCTCAGAGGGTTAAAACCCAGTCCTAACCCCATGGTGCCTCTATCCATGTCGCTGACAGTTTAAAACAGTCCTAACCATGGTGCCTTTATCCATGGTGCGACATGTTAAAACCCAGTCCTAACCCCATGGTGCCTCTATCCATGGTCTGACATGTTAAAACCCAGTCCTAACCCCATGGTGCCCTATCCATGTCGCTGACATGTTTAAACCCAGTCTTAACCCCATGGTGCCTCTATCCATGGTGGCTACATGTTAAAACCCAGTCCTAACCCCGTGGTGCCTCTATCCATGTTGGGACATGTTTAAACCCATTCGTAACCCCATGGTGTCTCTATCCATGGTGCTGACATGTTAAAACCCAGCCTTACCCATGGTCTCTAACCCAGTCCTAACCCTGGTGTCTCTATCCACGGTGCTGAATGTTAAAACCCAGTCCTAACCCCATGGTGTCTCTATCCATGGTTCTGACATGGTTAAAACCCAGTCCTAACCCCATGGTGTCTCTATCCATGGTTCTGACATGGTTAAAACCCAGTCCTAACCCCGTGGTGTCTCTATCCCTGGTGCTGACATGGTCAAATCCGCTTTCATTCTCTCTTGCTGTTTATATTTAGCTGAACACATATCAACAACAACGCAGTGCATATCAAATGCTACTTATCAGCATTCCTTTCAGCATTATTTTTTGGTGATTAATCACTTCTTTAGTATTCAGTTCTTTTGTTTTATTTACCCCATAGCAACCTGAAACAATCCTACATACTAAACATCCACAGTTTTCCGTTTAATTGCTTAATATACTGTATATATTTAACAGTCCTATCCCCAATGAGCCTACAATATAACCTAAAAGTTATTGCATTTTTCAATTTGACACTATCACTTTTTCATGTCTCCTATTTTTTTTTCCTGATGTTTTTTGGCTCAATCCAATGGAACCAGAATGTACATGCATAGTCAACCACGTTGTATACACTTGAATAAATCACAGGGTGAGCACACTGCATTTGAGGGTTGCATTTAAATTGTCCCTGTGTTTCCAAGTGAAAGGTTTTGGAATGTTTTGACAAAGAACAAAACACAAAACTCTCTTTTTCTTGCTTTTTATGCCAACATAGAGCATTTTAGTGAATCTCAAGTTGTATAATTGTCTAATGACAAGGAGTTCTTTGAGTTGCTTATCCAACAGCTATTACGTAAAACAGATCAAGTGTAGATTTTAATGAGGAGAGACACATGATGAGACCTCGGGCTTGAAAACACGCACAGCAGAAGAAGTGAAGTCTGTTGATAATTGTGGATGTGTTTCCTCAATATGCATGAAGCATCAACTTGAAGGAGATCAAATTTGACTTTAATGGCATTAGTTGGAGATTGCAAATTTAATTTACAACTGTAGTTGCTATTAATGTGGTGGCTTACATTAAATTAATTCGACTCATAAGAAGAGGGTGAGATCAGTTGTTGTTGAATGAAAACCCCTTGAAGTTTTATACATTATACAATCTGCAGTCAATATGCCTAAAGTGCAGCTACACGTGAAGAACTTCCAAGGTAAAAAATCTAAAAATGTTGTTTGCCCGTATATAAGAGAGATTAAATCTGGAAGGCAAAAATAAAAAATCTATCCACCTTTGAGCTGTAGGCATCCTTGTCTTGGCAACTATGTAACCCTGCTTCTAACGCTGTAGGTGGTTTTCTGCAGCACCCTATTGTCCCTATCTAACCATCAGGGGCTACCCCATCCCCTACAACTGCAGCATAGCTTTTCTGAACCTGGAGGACTCCTTCTTGCTTTCTGCTAGGTGCGATGCCCCTGAACTGTCACTGGCAACAGCAATCCTTCAGCACAGACATTGGTGAAAGTGCCCTGCCGCTACTTGAACACAGGTTGAAATTACTGCAGTGGTGCTCTGCTGAAAAACATCCTAGTATAGATTTTCTACCTGGCCAGCTGCGAGTGATGCTGTTTTTTCAATCTGAACTGTTGTTGCTCTCATCTTTTCAACAGTCATTCACATTTTCTTGGTGGTTGTCTTTCAGCTTGGATAATTGAGACAAATATGGGCTTGTGGACCTCCAACCATACCCTGTAGAGTAATATCTACATGTAACAGATACTGTGGTAACAAAAAACAAGTTGTGACTAAGCAGGGTTGCGAAATGAAATGCACCTTGTCCATTTACTCAGCTAAATAGTGAGTGCTTTACTGAAAAGAGTAGGGACAATATATAAATTTTTGTGTCTCTGATAAGTTAATGTAAAAGTACAAAGTGTCACGTTGACCTTATGGCCAGAACAGTTTTCCAAACTTGTGTGAGCTTCAAAAAAGTGAGCTTAACTGTATGTCACGCTTAGCAAAATAAGAACCCAAATGCAGGAGATCAAAAGCTGGAATCCTAAACAGACATTAAACAAGCATTAACAAATCGAGGAACCAAGAAAAACAACAAAACCCCACAACTAGAGGAAACAACACACTACACAGCCAGGAAATGATGCAGACATTGCCAGACTGAACCGGGAGGTGGCACGAGAGAAAGGGACCCAGTCCTAACCCCATGGTGCCTCTATCCATGTCGCTGACATGTTTAAACCCAGTCCTAACCCCATGGTGCCTTTATCCATGGTGCTGACATGTTAAAACCCAGTCCTAACCCCATGGTGCCTCTAATCCATGGTTGCTGACATGTTAAAAACCCAGTCCTAACCCCTGGTGCCTCTATCCTGTCGCTGACATGTTTAAACCCAGTCTTAACCCCATGGTGCCTCTATCCATGGTGCTGACATGTTAAAACCAGTCCTAACCCCTGGTGCCTCTATCCATGGTGCTGACATGTTAAACCCATTCGAACCCCATGGTGTCTCTATCCATGGTGCTGACTGTAAAACCCAGGCCTTACCCCATGGTTCTCTAACCCAGTCCTAACCCTGGTGTCTCTATCCACGGTGCGACATGTTAAACCCAGTCCTAACGCCCATGGTGTCTCTATCCATGGTTCTGACATGGTTAAAACCCAGTCCTAACCCCGTGGTGTCTCTATCCATGGTGCTGACATGGTCAAATCCTGCTTCTCATTCTCTCTCTGCTGTTTATATTTTAGCTGAACACATATCACAACACACACGCAGTGCATATCAAATGCTACTTATCAGCATTCCTTTCAGCATTATTTTTTGGTGATTTAATCACTTCTTTAGTATTCAGTTTCTTTTGTTTTATTTACCCCATAGCAACCTGAAACAATCCTACATACTAAACATCCACAGTTTTCCGTTTAATTTGCTTAATATACTGTATATATTTAACAGTCATATCCCCCAATGAGCCTACAATTATAACCCTTAAAAGTTATTGCATTTGTTCAATTTGCACACTATCACTTTTTCCATGTCTCCTATTTTTTTTTCCTGATGTTTTTTTGGCTCAATCCAATGGAACCAGAATGTACATGCAATAGTACAACCACCGTTGTATACACTTTTGAATAAATTCACAGGGTGAGCACACTGCATTTGAGTGTTGCATTTAAATTGTCCCTGTGTTTCCAAGTGAAAGGTTTTGGAATGTTTTGACAAAGAACAAAACACAAAACTCTCTTTTTCTTGCTTTTTATGCCAACATAGATGCATTTTAAGTGAATCTCAATGTGTATAATTGTCTAATGACAGGGAGTTCTTTGAGTTGCTTATCCAACAGCTATTACGTAAACAAGATCAAGTGTAGATTTTAATGAGGAGAGACACATGATGAGACCTCTGGGCTTGAAAACACGCACAGCAGAAGAAGTGAAGTCTGTTGATAATTGTGGATGTGTTTCCTCAATATGCATGAAGCATCAACTTGAAGGATGATCAAATTTGACTTTAATGGCATTAGTTGGAGATTGCAAATTTAATTTACAACTGTAGTTGCTATTAATGTGGTGGCTTACATTAAATATAATTCTGACTCATAAGAAGAGGGTGAGATCAGTTGTTGTTGAATGAAAACCCCTTGAAGTTTTAATACATTATACAATCTTGCAGTCAATATATTGCCTAAAGTGCAGCTACACGTGAAGATACTTCCAAGGTAAAAAATCTAAAAATGTTGTTTGCCCGTACTATAAGAGAGATTAAATCTGCCAAGGCAAAAATAAAAAATCTATCCACCTTTGAGCTGTAGGCATCCTTGTCTCTGGCAACTATGTAACCCTGCTTCTAACGCTGTAGGTGGT
>NC_045748.1:3768773-3771494 GCF_008692095.1 Etheostoma spectabile | reverse complement strand
ACCCTATTGTCCCCTATCTAACCATCAGGGGCTACCCCATCCCCTACAACTGCAGCATAGTCTTTTCTGAACCTGGAGGACTCCTTCTTGCTTTCTGCTCAGGTGCGATGCCCCCTGAACTGTCACTGGCAATCAGCAATCATTCAGCACAGACATTGGTGAAAGTGCCCTGCCTGCTACTTTGAACACCAGGTTGAAATTACTTGCAGTGAGTGCTCTGCTGAAAAACATCCTAGTATAGATTTTCTACCTGGCCAGCTGCGAGTGATGCTAGTTTTTTCAATCTGAACTCTGTTGTTGCTCTCATCTTTTCCAACAGCTCATCACATATTTTCTTTGGTGTGTTGTCTTTCAGCTTCTGGATAATTGAGACAAATATGGGCTTGTGGACCTCCAACCATACCCTGTAGAGTAATATCTACATGTAACAGATACTGTGGTAACAAAAAACAAGTTGTGACTAAAGCAGGGTTGCGAAATGAAATGCACCTTGTCCATTTACTCAGCTAAATAGTGAGTGCTTTACTGAAAAGAGTAGGGACAATATATAAATTTTTGTGTCTCTGATAAGTTAAATGTAAAAGTACAAAGTGTCACGTTGACCTTATGGCCAGAACAAGTTTTCCAAACTTGTGTGAGCTTCAAAAAAGTGAGCTTAACTGTATGTCACGCTTAGCAAAATAAGAACCCAAATGCAGGAGATCAAAAGCTGGAATCCTAAACAGACATTAAACAAGCATTAAACAAATCGAGGAACCCAAGAAAAACAACAAAACCCACACACTAGAGGAAACAACACACTACACAGCCAGGAACTGATGCAGACATTGCCAGACTGAACCGGGAGGGTGGCACGAGAGAAAGGTGGCGTGAGGGCTGACAAGGAACAGGTGAAACGCATAAGGGACTAATCAGACTCAACAGGAAACAAATCCACACAAAGACCACTACAAAATAATACAGGAAGTAAAGCTTGCAAACATACACATTGGCTGTTCTCATGAACCCTTTGTTCATATAGCTACGAAACGTAAAGCACTTATTAGTAAGCATTCCATGTATTTTTGGCTGTATGCACCCCAATGACTGCTGCTGTATAAGAACACGGCTGGCCGCGTAGGGAGGAGGTTGGAGTGGATTGGTGGGTAAGACAACACAGCAAATTTATGTGGGTTCGGAGTAGAGTTCTTGTAAACAAAATACTTTCACCCAGGAAACGCAGGTGTGTTCCTTGGGCGTGTTTCATTCCAAAACACAATCTTTTTCCCAAACTTTAAAGTTGTTTTAGTGCCTAATCTTAAAGAAGAATTCCGGCCAATTTTTACGTTACTCTTGATCACTTTAAATATGTATGTACTTTTGATTGAAAAAAAAACAACCTGAATCGGTGCAGGCACCACGGAGTATCTGCAGCTATGTGTATGAGCTCCCTCTGAGCTAAAACAGCAAGTTTTAGAGTGTCATTGTGCCTCTTAACAGACACAAAAATGCAATTAAAATGTCTGTGTAGGCTTCTGTGATAATCATCATGCAGCAGTTCTATGTGTATTTGTAGCTCATCCATTTTGTGTGTGATCAATCTGGTGTTGGTGTTGGCAGTGTCAATTTAGTTCCCTTAGCGGCGCTAGCAGCATCCTAGCTTCTCAGCGCAATCTGGACATTGTTTACCTGTTCCTGCTACACCAGGACTTCAGCGTAAGACCACAGCTAGCCTTCTCTAATGCAATCACTGTGCAAGCCACAGACATCATTTTGCCCGTTTTCATGTAGTTACATAGTCACTTATATTGCTCAATTACCTACTTTTGAGGGGGAATTTTAGTTTTTGTTGCAAATGCATGACCTTGCCAGGCAGACCAATAGCCAGACCACAGAGCACTCCCTGGATTGTTTTCTGGAGCAGGAGGCAACGAAGGGAGGGATAAATCAGAAGCAAGGATGCCTGCCTGGCCTTCTAGCATGGCTAAATGGATGAGCTACAAATACACATGGAACTGCTGTGTGATGATTATTACAAAAGCCTAGCTGAACATCACGGACAGCAGCTAGCAGCTAACAGGGTGAGCTAGCTACCGGCAGGATAGAAACAAGGTTGGTGAATATAAACAATTTCTGAGTTGAAAACGCATATTGTTGTCACGTAAAGGCCCCGTTCTTCATCCACAGACATTTTATTGTAATTTGTGAATGTGACTGAGGTAGAAATGCACTCTAAAACTTGCCCCGACAATTGATGTTTTAACTCAGTGGAAGCTCAAACAGATAGCTGCAGATACTCCGTGTTACCTGCGCCAACCAACTGCCGCTGATACGACAGCTCTAGTACAAGTGTCAGAGCGTCACAGAGTTCTATAGCGTCCAGCTCTCTGCTAGCACTGTAGCTGATCAGTAAGCTCTGTAGCTGGCGCCACGTGAACAGGTGGCGGTCATCTAGTTTAGTAACATATACAGTAGAAATTGGTGGGGCGGTGTCTGGTGGTGCCGGTTGGGGGTGTGATGAACAGTGGCAATAATAGTCCCAATAAAGATAATGGAACTATGACTAGAAATCTTAGTTGTAGTAGTTGATGGCGTAGCAGAGCACTGTAGGGCCTTAGAGGGTGTAGCAGGGCATAGCAGCAGGAGCAGGACCACGGCGACAGCTGCAACCATAAGGACTCCAGGGAATAAGCTCCCCAGAGCTAAGTTAGTAACAAGCATTTCTGGGACATGGATGCACAC
>NC_045748.1:3765705-3768752 GCF_008692095.1 Etheostoma spectabile | reverse complement strand
GAGGAGCTCCGTATGTCAAAGGATGTCCCCCGGCAGTCTTATAATTAACAGCATAATTAAGAGCCGGTGAAAGGCAAGCTGAAGCCTGTTTCCTTAAGAGGTGGTAGATGAATCTGATGACTATGAAGTGAAGCAGAGAAGAGAAGGGGTGCCGTGTCTGTAGATTTACACCCTCCCCTGCTGGTCTAGGAGAACGCTGCAATTCCTCATTCTGTAACTATAAGCTTTATCTAAGAGGAGAGTTTTAATTTCACTCTTAAATGTGATAATGATGTCTGCCTCCTGAACCCAGACTGGGAGCTGGTTTCACAGAAGAGGAGCCTGTTAGCTGGAGGCTCTGGCTCCCATTCTATTTTTAGAGACTCTAGGAAACAAAAGTAACTCGGCGTTCATTCTTCTCCAGTGGGACAATAAGTTACTATGAGCTCTTCAAGATGTGAGGTTGCTTGATCATTTAGAGCTTTGTAGGTCAGGAGATGGATATTAAATTCAATCCTGAATTTTACAGGAAGCCAATGCAGAGAAGCTAATACAGGAGAAATATGATATATTTTCTTAGTTCTTGTCAGAACAAGCACTGCAGCATTCTGAATCAGCTGGAGAATCTTAAGGGATTTATTTGAGCAACTTGATAGTAAGGAATTACAATAGTCCAGCCTGGAACTAACAAATGCATGGACTAGTTTTTCAGCATTGTTTTGAGAGAGAATGTGCCTAATTTCGGCTATGTTATGAATTTGAAAAAAGGCTGTTCTTGAGGCTTGTTTTAAGTGGGCGGTAAATGATATTTCCTGATAAAAATTAACTTCTAGATTTATGACAGTAGTGCTGGAGGCCAGGACAATGGCATCCAGAACAGCGATATCTTTAGATAATGAGGTTTGGAGGTGTTTAGGGCCCAGCAAAATAACCTTGATTCTGAGTTTAACGTCAGAAGATTGTAGGTCATCTATGATTTTATATCTCTAATGTATGCTTGAATTTTAGCTAACTGACTGGTTTTGTTTGGCTTGATTGATAGGTATAACTAGGTTTCTGCCACATAACAGTTAAACTTAATTGAGTGTTTCCTAACAATATTGCCTAGAGGAAGCATATCTAAGGTGAATTGAATTGGTCCAAGCACTGAGCCTTGTGGAACACCATGGCTAATTTTAGCGTGCCTGGAGGATTCTTTGTTAACATCAACAAATTGAGAATGATCAGACAAATACAACTTAAACCAGCTTAGTGGGATTCCTTTAAAAAACTAAGTGTTCCAGTCTTAAGTTGGTATGGTCTAATGCAGCGCTAAGACCTAGAAAGACAAATACGGAGACAAGTCCTTTGTCTGCAGCAGTTAAAAGTAATTATCACCAGTGTGTCTCTGTGCTATGATGCATTCTAAATTCTGACTAAAAGTCCTCAAATAAAGGATTGCTATTTAGAAAGTCAGATAACTGATTAGCAACTACCTTCTAAAGGATCTTGGAAAGAAAGGGAATATTAAAAGTAGGTCTATAGTTGGCTAAAACCTCAGGGTCAAGGGTGGGTTTTTTCAGAAGAGGTTTTATCGCAGCTACTTTAAATGACTGCGGTACATAACCTGTTAATAAAGACATTGCTCATATCTAGTAATGAAGTGTTAACCACAGGTAACGCTTCTTTAAGTAACCTCATTGAGATGGGGTCTAAGAGACAGGTACATGGCTTAGTTGAAGAGGGCTTTGACGTTAATTGTTGAAGGACTATAGGATAAAAGCTGTCTAAGTACATGTCAGTTATTGCCATTCTTTCTAGGGGTCCTGTGATTGTAGGTAAACCGTGAATTGTATCATTAAATACGCTCATGAAGTCATTACTACAAGCTAATAGCTACAGTATAGGAATGGATGGCTCAATAGAGCTGTGACTCTCTGAATAGTCTGATCTGGCATTTCTAAAGGCCTTCCTATATGTTTTCAGACTAGAATTTAAACAATATTCTTCTATATAGGTAGAATGCCATTTACTTTTACGTTGTTGCAAGGTTTGTTTTCATTTTTCAGTTTGGGAGTTTATACCAAGGTGCTAGTCCTTTGCTTCATTATTTTCTTTTGAGAGGAGCAACAGAGTCTAAAGATGTCTGTAGCGAGGCCGTAGCACTGTCCACAAAATTATCAATTTGGAAAGGACTAAAGTTAACATAAGAGTCCTCCGTTATATTAAGGCACAGGCACTGAATTCAATGCTGATGGAATGTCTTTCTTAAATGTAGCTATAGCACTGTCAGATAGACATCCAGTGTAGAAGCTTTTATCTAATTTAAAGTTAGTTAAGTTGGGTAGTAATGTAACAGAGTTAAAAATGTATTTTACTAATTCTAATTTCCAATTTACGTTTTATTAAATTATAAATATCAGTTAATGTTTTGTTGGATATTTGGGAATTTCATCTTATTGAGTACAATTAATTTATCACATCGCCATTGTTTCCTGCAGAGATGTTGTTACTGCATTGCGCCTCTTTTGTGCCTCCTGTGTTACCGTAGCTTCCGGTTTCCCCTCCCAATAACGTCTTGTATTGGTGAGGTAGGTTGTGTGTAAAATGCCGCTGCGCTATTTTATTGTTTTCTTTGAAGATTGGGTGGTGACTCTTCAACATTTATTTTTGCAAAGTTAATACATGTTAACTAACTGCTTTGTGCCATTTTTACGGTTAAACGTAGCTTGTAATGACGCATTGTCTAACTTTCTTTTTGCGCCGTTTTCGCGCGTTTGTATAATGTAAACAACGGAGGTACATTATGAGTGTGTGAATTCTGCTGTGTGATGTTTAGGTGCAGATGCTGTTAACACTGGAAACAGACCACTGATGTGATGTTGTCTCCTGCAGGTGTGTGTGTCTTTTTGTTGGATGTAAAATTTGTTATTACTGTGTTACTTTGTTCATTGAAGTTGTCAGTGTGGAGCGTTGTTTCTCAGGTAAACTGTTATAGCTCGGGTGGGATTTTCCCTCACAATAACGTCTGGTATTGCTGAGGTGCAGATGCTGTTAACACTGGAAACAGACCACTGATGTGATGTTGT
>NC_045748.1:3764693-3765686 GCF_008692095.1 Etheostoma spectabile | reverse complement strand
TGCAGAAAAATAAATTCCAGGAAATACGTCGATTGAAGTGATTGTCTTTCGTACCCTGTCCACATCTGTTACAGTAAGAATCTAAAAGTTATTAAAGAATGGTCTGATAATAAAGGATTAGATTGCCATGTGCCAGTACAAGGTCGAGGGTGTGGTTAAAACAGTGAGTGGCCTTATGCACAATCTGACTGAAACCAATTGAATCCAGTAGTGAGTTGAAAGCAACACTAAGGCTGTCATCGTCAATGTTCACATGGATAGTAAAATCAGCTACAATAAGTACTTTGTCTGATTTAAGGACTACACATGATAAAAACAGAGAATTGAGATATAATTCCAAAATTCAAACTCGGAGCTCGATAAACAACAATGAAAATAATTGTTTGTAATGTTTTCCATTTTGGATGTAGAAGATTAAGAATGAGGTTTTCAAACAAGTTATAATTTACTTTAGGGTTTAGGATTAATTAAGAGACTTGAATCAAAGATGGCTGCAGCTCCCCCTCCTCAGCAAGAGCCTTGAGGAATTTGAGTATTAATATGACTGGGTCATATTGGTCGATAAACGATGCAAGCAATGGTACATAATTGGCAGGCAGAAAACGTAGTCAGGAGTACATACAAAACGTCTGGTAACATTGGAAACATACACTTGGATAAATGCTGGAAAGTGAGACACACGAGGAGCTACAACAATCTGGCAGGGAACATGGGAAACCAGGGGGGTATATAAACACGGAGGATGGGAAGACAACTACACACAGGTGAATTACATTAGGGCGGGGGCAGGTAATCATGAAAGGCGGGAAACAAACAAAGACAGGAAGACAAGTGAGTAGGAATGCAGAAAAATAATTGAATTTCAAAAGAAAACAGGAAGTCCATGAAAACAAACAAACAAAATAAGAGCGGGAGCTCAATGTAACAAATTCAGAACAGATACTAATTAACCCTCTGAGCCCTGAGGCCATTTTTACAGTTTAATTTCCGTCT
>NC_045748.1:3744260-3764683 GCF_008692095.1 Etheostoma spectabile | reverse complement strand
TATAAAAAAGCTTGTAAAACATCAACCCTGTTGTCTACAGTCAAGATTTGAACATTTTTTTCGGGACAAACTGGGTTATTAGAATATTTGGGTGGCAGTGAGGTCACTTGCATGTTAAAAATGGTTGTAGGGCCTTTAAAGAACACAATACATAGTGATAGCAAGGTGTGAATTTTCTTTTTTTTAATGTGCAGTCTTTTTAGTATAAAGTATATACTAAATGCACAGGTCAAGGTTTTTACTGATGGCTGGAAGGAGGTGATTCACCCTGTGTTACTTTAACAAACTTTTACAATTTACAATTGCTGGATGCCAAGGTAAATTGTGATCATAACCCCCCCCCACCCCAGATGGGAAACAAGCTACACGTTTCACCAACACGTTTCACTAACACAGACATAATAAAGCCCATAGTTTCATAGTTTCATTCATATTGCATGTAGTAACTTCTCTCCATCACATTGATGTCAATATTTAATTTGACACAAGTAAGGGCGACAGGGGTCCATTCTCACTAATTGTTTTACAAAATCTTTGTCTTCTTGTAATTTGGAGGGTGAGTCCGTGGGCAACCCCATGCACAGCTAAGTGTCACTCATTACAGGCCAATTTACAAGCTATAAAAAAAACCTTCTCATATCCACTTCAATGGGCTCTTGTAATCTCTCAGTCTTAGGTGTTCAGCCCTGTTTTCACATCAGCAATAATATGCCACTTCATGACTATCAAGAGAACAATTTGCAAACTGCACCTTCATCACACTGGTGCCTGTACATGAGACACTGTTTTAAAATCAACAAAAAAGTTGTCCAGGTTCATATTTCCACAGTAGGTTTTTGTATCCATGTGTGTTTTTTAGCTTTCAAAATGTCCTTTATCAGAATCAGAATCAGAAATACTTTGTTGATCCCTAAAGGGAAATTTATGACAGAAAAAGCTGTTCATGAGTTAGACTTCTTGTCCTGCAGCGGGCATCTGTGTTTGAAGGATGACCATTGTCAGTGTGCAGTCTCTTCAATATCTGTTTTAGAAAGTTTATACTTTGCCAAGCTGAGGCCTTTTACAGGCATTTCAAGTCAAAAATGTTGTTTGATGGCAACAGCATTGTTTAGAAAGTCAGCTAATAACCTAAAATTGATGTGTTGTGTCTTCATGGTTTTGTATTGTGTTGGATGCTTTGTACTCCTGGTTGCAAATTAAATTGCTGTCCTTGTGACAACAAAGGCACAGGCAGGTGCAGGATTTTGATTATCTTTGAAATGGCTCCTACAGCAGGGGCTTATAGGGCTGCTCCTGGAAACTTGTTTTGATGGCAAAACAAACAGTAGCTGTCTTGGAATAGGTTTATATATTTCGAGTCTATTTTAAAGCTCCCGCAAACTTGGTTCAAACTCTTAAGCATTTCTTTACAACTTAAAAAAATCAGGGAAATAAGCAAACATCTATGTGAAAATTAAGAGTAAATATCATTGGTGTTATTCAATAAGACACTAAATCTCAGCTATTCTATCATCACAATTGTGTGGATTCAGATTCAACAGTCCTGGCAACATGAGCAACCCTGCAATAACATTTGGTTTTTATGCTGCTAAACTCTGATTGGTGAGAAAAGCAATAAATCAAAGACATGTGGTGTCAATGTAGAAGTGTTTTCAGTATTGTTAATACAATACTCACATGCACAAACACATGTGCACAAATGTATTTTTAGTTAATACAATACATTTTTTTACAGAATGAGGACAGACATCTCCAACATTGAATGTTGATTTCTTCACGACCAGTATGAAATGATTACAGCAACCAATAACATTGTTAATGTACTCATAGAAATGTTGATTAAGTCAAAAGTACTAACATGTCTCAACCTATTTATGTTCAAAATGTGTCATCTGTGATGTTAGTTACTTACTGACTGTTTTATCGGTGGTTCTCATCAGTGTGTCATTTATTTTATTCATTTTATTTTATCATTTTATTCAATATTTCATTAATGTATTCATTCATTGTATTGGGCAGTCAATCCACTCCATCAGCTATCCCCAAAACTACCATACCTTAAATTCCATACCCCAGTTACATAATACATAGGTCTAAAAGTAGCAAGTCAAATAAATTGCAATTCACAATAATGAATCAAATGTCTAAATTGGTAATTTGATTATAAATAATTTCACAATCCCAATTAACCAACAGTGGCTGTAATTACCCTTGGCTTTGCTGAACAATTCTGAATTGTACCTTCCCTGATAATTTAAAGCTATAATGGTGTGTAATTACCTGAAATAACAATTCTATTAAATCAACCACTTAACTGAGTTGTTCACCCTAACTATGCCGGTAATAACAGGTGGGATAGATGCTTTTAGTTTGGTCCCCTGCTATGAATGTGACGCTACCTGCATATTACAATAGCGGGTAATCAGGACTATTTTTTTTCTTTATAACATGGAGGACTTTTATATACTGTACACCCTCCATGAAGTGAAAAAGAGAACTGCAATAGCTCTTTCCAGCCATAAGTTTATCATAATAAGGAGACATAGTGTGAATATGGTGCACAGGCTATGAATGCGATAACATAAAACATTAGGTCAGGGAGTTTATCTACTGTACACATGTTAATGCTATCAGCCTTTTGGGCAACAGAAAGGAAAATAATCATCTTCCACACTGTTTCAAATATCCGATTTTTTTTAGATTGCAGGCTTATATTGTAGTCATATGTTTTGTTTATAGAATGCATTAACAGAAATCCCATAATTACAATCATGGATAACAATTCCAGCTCATAATCTCGGGGGTTAGAATAAATTAAAAAAAGATAAAACACTTAGAAATTCCAGGAATGCTCAACAGGAACACACAATGAATTGATTAAAGTAGAGGGATTTCTACTCTAACTGCTTTAAATGACAGGAGACATTGTTTGTCTTTCATTACCATAATGACTCAAACAATTTTAATCTTTGGACATAACATTCAAATCTCTGCGTGTATTTTGTTCGGGCTTCAAAGTGTGTGTTTGTGTGTGTGTGTGTCTGAGGGGCTGGAATTTCAGTAAAAGGGGCTTTCATCAGTGAAAGCAGCGAAACGTCCACTGTATTTATATGAACATTTTTACAATTATGAAAATCCTAAATAATGATCAAAATCAAAATAATGATTTAGGGTCTTAACATTCAAATGCTAACACATGTTCTAAGTCGTTAAATACGCTTAACATGCTAGGCCTTCTACTTTAATGATGTGAAACTGTTTTAATCAACATTTCAATGTAAAAAAGAAAAGAAAAAACTTAACTTAAACTTTAGTTTATTAAAAAAACAGCATTCCTGTTACCAGAAAAAAGATACAACACGCTCAAATACTACTAACTATTGAGGGCAGGTTATTTTAAATTGATAAATATGTAAAACTCCTTTCTCCAAAGATCTATAATAAAAAAAAAGTCTGACAACACAAATGGCATGCGCCACCGAGATGAGTTATTGGAATATTTCCGCGCCCTAAATCAGAGGTAAGCAGCAGCACATCTTCATCGCAATTTCATGATGTATATTTCATTGAGGAAAGTAACCGTGTGAGCTATGTTTGCCAACTCTGAGAAAAATCTTAAGTGCAAGGATGAAAGAAACACAACACAGAAGAGTTGGGGAGTGATGTTGCAAGAGGAGGAAGAGACAGCCTCCACCATTCTGAGCTGTATAGTGTCAGACACTAATGCCTCTGGATAGAAACTCTACTCTAGGGTATTAACTCAAACATGGACGACTAATGCCACGGGATAAAGCGTTCAGCCTCACTTACAGGGGCACAGGCACTCCCAAAGGATCATAGGGCCTGGGCGCCAAGCATTAAATTACCACAGCCTTGCCTGTGTGCCTGTGCCAAGGGACAGACCGGAGGAAGACGTGCAAAGCTCGAGCCAGTATCTACAGCCTGGAGACTTTTGATATGAAGATATGTAGTATGGGCAAGGTGCCAATACAAATATATACTAGAGGAAATAGATTGAGTTTGCTGTGCAGATCTGAGACTAAGCCAGTTAATCACCAACTTAATGTTTACACATATAACCAAATAATCAGGTGGGCGACAATGAGCAGTGTCCATTTTTTTGCCTTTAAAACCCCATATCAGTATGTTTAGCAAGTTTTAGCTCCTTCATTACAAAACATGTGCACATCTAGTTTTTTAATGATGAAAGCTAATGCTTTTTATATGTTTCTTGCTGTCAACATGTCACATGAAAAGGCCAAAACCAACAATGTGTTATTCCATCTCTCAACACATCCCACGCATGTACCCACTCCGTGGCGCTCAAGTCAGTTGATTCTAACTGAAGTTGTAAATCTTTAGAAATGTGTCACTGATGTATAGTTTCTTTAGCGTTCAATGGAAAAAGAAGCTGCACAACTCTGATTGGGGATCTAACAAGTGCTCTTCAGTGGGGCAGGTAAAAGTACAAAAAACAAGATCCAAGTAAGTCTTGCTAGATTTTAACTGTTGCAGACAACCGTGGAGAAAAAAACCCAAGGCACTCAGAAACCCTCATGAAGAACTAGAGTCGATACACGTTGGTCGGTTAGATTGCCTAATTGCCTTGGTTCTTTTTTTCTTCCTAGGTTTAGGGTTAGGGTTGTCTGCACCACTTAATATCAAACAAGATGTGGATCCTGTTCTCTGTACATAGTTTTGATGTCTGAAAAAGGCTCAGTAATTCCACATAGCAGGTGAGAACTGTAGCGTTCAAGAATCTGTCCCAAACATGTATACATTATACATACTGTAAATATCTGGCAACCAGCAGGCAAAGCAAATGGAAAATGCATTCACATGTTTAAACATTTTTAAAATCAAATCAATCACTAGATTTGAGTCACTGGTCATCCTTATTAATGAGACGTTTCTTCTCTGCTGCGTGTCCTGGTAGATAAAACTCACAGCTACATCATGAAATCATTCATGATTTGTCTGAGCTACTGGCTTTAATTCGGCCCAAATCTGATAATATTTTATCGCAGAGTCCTTTTAGATCAGTCCCCACTGCCTGCTAGTCGTCATGCGTGTGATTTCATCATTAGGGTTCAAACCGCGAAGCGGTAGAACCCTTCTATGTTTGTCTGTTTTAATTATAATTATTTGTTGTCTGCCGCGCCGGCTCGAATTCCTGTGAGCTGGAATGAGCTAGAAACATGAACCTCGGGGGAATAACTGGAAATGGTGTGCATGTGCTTCTATAGAAATATGAACCCAATCGGCCACATGGGGGCGCTGTAATTGAGGCTTCAAAATGCAAACTTTGAAAGGACACATCCCCCACACCGTAAGTCCAATTGACTTGAAATTTCTCACACCGGTGCATCTTAATGTGCTCTATAAAAAAGCCTTAAGGACCATATTTCCGCCATTTTGAATTTTTTTTAAAACACATTTTTGAGATCTCCTCCAATTGCCATCAAATTTTCATACAAATATGAAATAAAAAACGTAAAGAAAAAAACACTTGAAAGAGCCTGTCTTCATCATTTGAGCAGGTACCCTTCAGTAATATATATATTTACGTTCAAGTAACAAAGCCCTGTAGTGTCTATAGTAATTATAACGGGAGCAAAGGAGGCCGTGAGGTGATGTTTTTTTAGAGTTACAAAGTTGGCGTAGAAAGAAGGTAAGGGTGGGTGGAGGGATGGGTCAACACAATGTCTGACTTTAACACAAGAGACTATTTGTTTCCTGTTTTCTTGTTATAAATGACAGCTTCAAGCATAAATTAGGTCTTAACTCAGCCACAAAAAATAAATGTAAAAACACATTGTGTTGGACTGCCCTCCAGAACAACACACATACGCCTTTTTTGATTGGATGGCTCTACTGTGACTCCTGGCAAGGTGTTGCCAATCACCAACCAAACCTTTACCAATTACCAATTAAATCCTTTTACTCATCTTAAACTGTTATAGTGTATGTTTGGTTTGATTAAGCCACAAGATAACTTGGTTAAGGTTTTTTCTTGGAATAAGAATCTGGTCAGGCAACACTTAACACACGTAACAGATCAAGATCAAGGGTCAGCTACAAATCATCTTCTTGTGCAAGAGTTTTTATAGAATGTTGTCTCAATCTTACAATAAGGTGGTGGTCATATTGTATTAGTTGTACCTTCCTTTCCATCCATCCAACCATCCGATTTGTTTTGACAGAAATGATCAAATGAATCCAATTAACCATTTCTAAATAAAAGATTCAGCCGCCTCTCTTTAAGCCAGATGAACGTGTTCTTTGGTTTATTGTGAGAAATTGAGAATTATTGGCAAACACTGAGACCTTGGAGAAAATACTAATTATTATGGCGCACGTTGTTTTGTTTCTGTACACCTTATCATCAAAGGATTGCAAAAACAAAGATTAAAACACAGAAATCCCTGTGCAATGTTGGTATGATATTAGTTTTTCCAGGTCATCTTTTGTCTATGAAGGAGAACTGATGTCAGCAAAACTTGTCGTTCGTGTTTCACTGTATTTCTGTCAAACCAAAAGGGAGTTGGGTTGGGAACCGGAGGGTTGCTTAAGTCCCCATACGGACCAAGGTATGGTGGTGGACTGGTAGCTGGAGAGGTGCCAGTTCACCTCCTGTACACTGCCAAGGTGCGCTTGAGCAAGGCACCAAACACCCAACTAATCGGGCAGCTTTCCATGGGCAACCCCCCCACTCTGACATCTCTCCGTTAGTGCATGTATAGGTACTGAGCATGTGTGTGTGATTCAGGCCTGTGTGTGATGTGTATAATAATAACAACATATTGAAAACATTGTAATTTCCTTTGCAGTATTATTAAGGTATGCATTATTATTATTATTATTATTATTATTATTATTATTATTATGCCAAACAGTAACAGACAGTAATGTATTGGTCAAAAGTCAATTTTCGGATGACTCTCATGTTTTCCATTGTAACACAGGCTCCAGTTTTCAGTTGCAGTTGCACACAGTGCTCAACTCAAAGTAAGGTTTATTTTGTCTTAAGGACAAACGTTCACTGGTTTCACAGTTCTCTATCCCAAAGAATGTATTCTGTCATCATTGGTATCTTCAGGGGACATTACACTACACCTGTAGTCTTGAAAGGTTTAGTCGTAGTCCTCTCTTATTCTCCATGGTCATGCTTCCACTTGGATTTTCACTACCATACTTACATTTTTTATTATTAAGCTGACAACACAGTTATGTGCACCTATAAAACATCAAGGCTCCAGCAGACTCACAACTCAAAAAAACTGCACCTCAGATAAAAAAAAATGAAAGGATGTCAAAGAGTTTCTTGCAACTATGAAGGCCAAATCAAAAATAGTTCTTTTTGAAGCAACCAACTCCATTTAATTGATTCGGCACAAATTTATTTCTGCCAAAGTAAAAGCCAGTAGCAATTAATGTAAGTGAAAGCGATCTAAGCTTTGATGTTTTGTTAAATTGGGGTTGTTCCATGCTGTTTCTTTCAACTGTGGAATATTCGTTGACTGTTTTTCATCAAAATAAATCTGACAAAGGTCATTGAGGTTTTGCTTTCCTCTCCCACAGACGACTACAACTCCTATTCCTGCCTTAGTTCTGCAAAATGCAGCAAGGAACAGAACCACGTCCAGCACTTTACAAGATTTTTTTATTTATTTTTTTGCCTTTATTTGACAATTTATAGTAGAGATAAGCAAACACTCTAGCTAAGAAGCAAGGACAAAGGCCTGCAACGAAAGTCCTATATAGCTGGCTACATAGGACTTTCATCCCTAATTGAACTGATACATTGTGTGTATATGTAGTGTGCTTTGTAGACCACTATACATGCATCTGTTGTTGTTGTTGGGTCTTCTCTAAAGCTACATCAGGGTTGATTTTAAATTTCACCAGTTCAACACATTAAGTCTACTAGGAGTGTTGTGAAGTCTGACAAAATATACCCCTGACAAGAGACTTCAAAGCCTGGAGGCATGCAGTCTGAATGCCATTTGTCAGGCATGGAGGGTCTGAAGTAAGACACTTGAGTTGCATTACGGGAAATACAGGATCCAGCATTTTTGGAGCATGACTTTTTGGCACTTCTGGGACTCTGCGTCTTTTGCCTCCTTGTTAAAAAAAAAAAAACCCTGTCTTTTGAATTTCCGGAAGTCTAGCACTACATCTTCCCCCTCAGGGTCCATACAAATTATACACTGTAGGTGCTGCCCATCAGTTCTTTTACTGTAATGAGTGATATGGTCCTTTCCATAATCAGTGAATGGGGCCTTTTCTGTATTTCCCTGCTTGAGTGATGACAGTGTCAATAACTGTTTTATGATCAATACTGACACCTTTTTAATTCCAAAACAGAACTTTACAGCCACAAATATTAGAGCAGGCAGTCAGCTGTCTCTCTCTTTGTTGCTGTTGTTGTCTCTTTCTCTCTGTCTTCTGTCTGTGGTGGCGTGTCTTTCTGCCAAAAACTGCATGCAAAGGCATAGTGGCTGACAATTGGCTTCATTAAACAAATTTAAAACCAGATTCTGCGCAGATTAACTGAATAAAATGATCTGTGTGAAGATTGTAATAAATACATAACACAACTTGATGGAAAAATACTTCCAGAGCTGTTTGCTTCTGGAGAGCTGTGATTTTGTCCATCTCTATGGTTTTTCCAAGTTGGCTGTTGCCAGGTTACAAAGCTGCGATAAAGACAGCAATTGAGATTTAAAGATGGCCTCCTCTCAAGTAAAAACTATTCTAAATACATGTCCATGGATTTGAAGCCAATTATCATGGACTGACAGAGCAGAAGGGATGTAATACAAGGTGAAACTGCAAAGTGCACCCAAGGGTTATTTTCTGTCTCTAATGGAAAAAAATATATAACTTCAGGAAGCTGACAAACCCATACCACACACGTCCAACAGACTTTTTTTTTTAACGGATGCAGCAGCGGTTTGGATATCTCAGATAGAAAGAGACAGGATGACTGGGGAAAACTGTGCCTATATGTGGCGGTGTCTGTTTCTCTTCCTGTGCCTGATCGCTGTGAGAATTCAAGACAGCCAAAATCACCATAAACCTAGCTGTTTTATTTTTAAATGTGTTTATTTTGGTAAAATATCTGGCTGCACTGTGGTCTTCCTATATGGGATTGTCTGCCTGGCTTGACACATGTGCTCAAGTGTCGCGCGAGAAAGAGGAGATGCCGAAACTATTGCTGTAGCGCGGGGGCCTACATGGCCCTACACGCACCTACAAGGGTCAACACGGATGTACAAGAGCCTTTACGCCCCTACATGATCCTACACTGCCCTACACGGCCCTTCAAGGGTCCACACGGATGAACAAGGGCCTACACGGCCCTATAAGGGTCTACACGGATGAACAAGGGCCTACATGGCCCAACACAGCCCTACAAGGGTCTACACGGATGTGCAAGGGCCTACACGGCCCTAAACTGCCCTACAAGGGCCTACACGGATGAACAAGGGCCTACACAGCCCTAAACTGCCCTACATGGCCCTCCAAGGGCTTACACGGATGTACAAGGGCCTACACGTGCCTTCACACACCTACAAGGGCCTACACGGATGCACAAGGGCCTACACGGCCCTACAAGGGCCTACGAGGACACTATGCGCCCGGTGTGGCTGGACAGATTGGATAACATGGGCGCCGGAAAAAAAATAGCTGCACTATGCTACAATACGCAACGCTTACAGATGCGGTGTGATCAAATGATGATTGGAATTGTGATAGTGAAACATTAATGCTACTTGAGAAACACATTGTATTGCACTCTCAATATTATCTTTCCACATCACTGCCTGATATCTGCAACAGCTCTCATCATATTTATTTTTGCACAAAAATATGAACAGCCAAAGCAGTTTTGTTTATGCAGGGTATGCTTTAGAAAGTTGATACTGACTTTCTTAAACAAAACATTAGTATGAAATCATTTACATAATAACGGCATTTTCTTTGTTTTAACTCAAACCTTTTTTTTCTTGCCCTGGAGGGTTCACTTGAACAAAATAACCTAACTTTTAACCTAATTTTCCCAACTGCTTTTGTAGTGTTGGGCCTATCATAGTTACGCAGTCACTTCCCTGACATTGTGTCTATCAAGACCTCCTCTGTGATGTGGAGATTCACATACTGAAAGTGACACTTTAATGCCACTTGACAAGCCTTTCCATTTGCTCTCTCATTGTTATGCGCCCCCTCCACCTCAACCTGTGGCTGCTGTGTGAGATGGCCATCATCAGCAGCCTGAGATTGGTTATAGTGTTCTCGCTAGAGTGAAGGAGAGTTACAAAGAGCCTGTGTGCACAATAATTCTGTGAAAGGATTCACGTGTGTTCACCACATCCCATCTTAACACTTCAGCCGAGCTATTTCAGGAGGCAGGAGAACTGTGGAAATATGCTTTAACCAAGCATTGGTTGTCCATTTCTGTATGTGAGCCACTAACGTTGAAAATAAAAAATGCCCCCAGAAAGCATCTTCCTTTGAGCAGGTTTGTTTGGGAATGAGAAATAAGAGATCACAGGAAATCAGAATGTTTTCATATCAGTGGTCTGATGTCTTGTGTTTGACTGTTATCATAAAGAGGGAAAACAGTGATAATGTGCTATAATCTATTGTTACAGCGATGTTAAGGAAATGAGAAAAAGAAAATAATTGAATATGTATTAAATGTGTGTACTGTAAACCAGGAGCCTGTAGAGCTAAAATAGATAGTTTATGACTGTTGAATTTATATTTTCATTTATTATTATAATACTTTTTATTACTGCTTTAAAATGTCAATTTCACGCTAAATTATCTCTCGACACAAACACACACACACACACACAAATAACATCCCAAACATTTCATACATGTAGGATATAAAATATAGAATTACTCCTCTGTTGATAATGAGGATTCTGCACTCATTCGATTTCCCTGCGTCAATTGAAAGTGTTAGAGAAAATCTATCTACTTTTAGAAGCAGTACGGTTAAAGTGTGAACGCACATAGGTATATTGTATAAATATGCTGTATGGATACTATGAATAGATGGATTTAAAACAAATGTATACAATGTATTAGCCTAAGTGCTTAAATCACTTTGACTTTAGCTCAGTAGATAAAGCATAGGTTTTCCACACCACAAAACCCCAGCTCTAATTCCAAGTGAGTCGATTTAACACCACAATTTTTCATGCATGCTGGATTCCCCCCAAAACATGTAGCCTTCCGCTCCTTTAAACAGCTGCAGCCTAATTCTTTAATGTGCACACCAGTGGTGGTGCTGGACAGGAAAGACATGCCAGTTTGTAAAATAACCACCTACTGAGGGATACTATTATGGAAATGAATACTTGTCAAGAATGACTGGGTACACCTAATCTCTGTCTGTCTGTCTGTCTGTCTGTCTGTCTGTCTGTGTGCTCTTGTTATTGCAGCATTACTTGCACACATTATTAAAACAATTTTAGCCTCAAGCCAAATTCCCTAAATATGGAAAAAAGTTATTTTCCATTACACAAAGGTGATGACACCTGTTACCTAAACTATCAGCCTACGCTCCTGGAGTCTTATTTCTATACGTGGCATGTGCGCAAAACAGGGCTGAAAATGTGCACACACCACTTCCTATGGAAAGGGTTGTGATTTCAGAAAAAAAGACTTGAAGCACCTCACGCACCTTTTTTCACTCCATATCATCCGTGTTGTCGTGAAAAATGAATTCAGCAGTATTGTTTGCGCTTCTACTGAGTGATACTTGTTCCATAAACACCTTGCAAAATCCAACTCAAATGTTAAATATAATTTTTTTCCTAAAATTGAATCGGCGCTGTCTCACCATCACATTGTCCGCTACAGAGCTCAGGAGGAAGAGATGGCCCGACTCCATGGAATACAAGATGGCATCCAATACCTATTAGGATTCAATCAGACAACGGCAGAACAGTGAATAACTACATATCTATGTTTAATACTGTGCATATATCATCACATGTCAAAGTCTGGAAATACAGCCGTTAATGTCCTAGTTATCCAAACACATGTCCTAACTACTCTGGGGGCAACCGGCTGTTTCCAAAGGGAACATGTCCGACAGTCAAGTATTTTATATACATATTATGTACAAGCTTAAACTTTTTTTTAATTAAGAACTGTTTAGATATAACATATATCTGTTAAAATGTTATTAAATAGGTCTGGTATATATCGAAGCTGTCCCAGAGTGGCGTAATGGCTGCCATTATGGACAGTATTATTAATAAAGATAGTCTATAGATCAGGTTTGCTTACACTGTGCGAGAACTGGACAAAATTATAATTCAACTGGCAGCAATTCCCAGGCGTCCGAGATGTTTTTTCTTTTTTCCCCGCCAGTCGTCATGATTGGGCTCAACAAAAGATCAACAGCATGCCAGGATCATGAACATACTGATCAGCATTCATGGGGTGCTCTGCATTGACAATTTATGGTTAAAAATGGGCGTGTACAGGGTGGGATAAGAGGCTGATTCGCATATGCACACTTGTGGGTAATCTGTGATTTACGTTGTTTCATAAATCTGAATTTTTTGGGCATACACTATTTTTTTAATTCTTGATCCTACAACTCAAAAGGTACGTGCCTATCTGGGGAGAGATAATGTGCTTCAGCCACAGCAGGTTTAAAACCTGGTCAGAGTGCAACAACGCCTACAACAGCTGTTGGGTTAAAGGTCCCATTTTGTAAGGAGTGAGATTTCCATTTTTCTATTATGAAGCAGGTGCTACACAAATACTGGAAATTTTTCAAAATGCTTAATCCACAGAGGAATGCAGACAGCCTGTATTCATAATCTGTCCCTTTAAACAAATCATCAGGAATTCCATTTGGTTACGATATCAGAGCTATGCTAGGTCCAGGAAGAAAAATGCTGCCAAAGTGCTGTTACTGTCATTCCTCGACTGCAATGACAATGCAGAGAGTACTGAAGATACATGCACAAAAATAACTGACCAATCAGAACAGACTGGGCTTTTACATGAGGGGGGACTTAAAGAGACAGGCGCTAAAATGGATCGTTTTATACAGGTAGATTCAGACCGATCGTATGAGAAAAAAAAATTTTTTTGAACATTAAAGCATGTAAAATGTTATAGTAGAAGCTCCAAATATAAACATGAACCTGAATATGAGCATGCTCAGGGAGCTTATAAAAAGACTTACAAATCTGCCCAATGCTTTTTCAGTTAGTCAATTAAATCAATTTGGTCTGCTATGATCATTGGTTCAAATCATATTTTTCTGATATTTGTAATTAGAATTGTTACTAGCATTGATTGCTTTAAATCTATCTATCTATCTATCTATCTATCTATCTATCTATCTGTTACAACCCTTAAGTTTTATGCCTAGGGGAAGCTAGGAAGTAACACAAATCATAAACTCACACTAACAAAGGGGAGACTAACACGTCAAAGTACCATAAAAAATATCCTTTATTACACAAAATAAATATATGTATATTCTTATTTATTTATGGCAACACGACTGATAAAACAAGAGCATCCATCCATCCATCTCTTTTCAACATATTTGTCCTCTCATTTCAGTCCATTAATATGAATATCTCACAGATTGTTGAGAAGGATCATGAAAAAATAAAAAAAAGTGATATTACTGTCACAAAAAAATGTGTGAATACATATTCTGTGTTTGAAATAATGGGGTCTGATAATTCATTTCTGTATTGTTGTTGTAACGCATGATAGATCGCTGTTTCTGTTATAAACGTAATGCGTGTCCGCTGAGATACACTGTATAATCTGATTCTTTTTTATAGATTGGTATACTCAAGCGGAACTGTTCTAAAGAACCATGTCAGAGTCTTCTCAAATGGTTTGGACATTTAAGATTGATCTTTTTTCCCTCTCTAGCCGGCAGTGGAAGAGGGTCGGCTCTAACTGCGTGACATAAGGGGGTGTGCACACTGGAAACACCCAGTGGAGCACAATACAATCTGATGCAAGGTGGCGCCCTACCTTGTCAGGCAGAGTGTAGCCAGAATGAGTCATGACACAGACAGGTTCTCTTTCTGAAGGCCCGGGCCTTTCTTGTCTTCCCAGCACAGCCGTTTGGGTTACTGCATAAATCACCTCTAAGTCGCCTTAAGTCCAAATCCTCATGAGCTTTGAATGGCGTCTAGCAGTAGGACTGTGGGATTTCGGAAAATTGAATTTTAGTTCTGCGGATTTACTTATTGTTGGGGGTAATCATTCACGGATTTGGCTTGGTCTCAGTTGCTTTTTTTTATTTGCAGTAGAGATAAAAGACTTGTATTATGTGCATGCCATTAGAGGGTTATAATGGGCCACTGAAGGCAGGTTTCACAAATTGAATGTGACTTGTATAATGCTTTTCATTCATTCAATTCATGCAATAAGCAGTGTGGATGATCGTCAGTGATAGTCATTTGATTTGAATAATTCCAAGGGTAATTTTTTTTATTCCTTAAATAAAAGAATGAACCAGGACAGTAGTAATAATGTTTTCTGAAATGCGGTGTAAGAAGTGCTTGGAAGTCATCTGATGAGCCATTTATAACCTAAAATTATGATTTATTATGTCATCAAACACCTACACAACAAGACATGCAATGATGGCATTTCTTTCTCTGCACTACAGCACACTGTCAGGAAAACAAATTGCTATTAACATAATAATTCAGTGAACTGTCATACTGGAGACATGGGGGATGTGTTGGCATGTATTTGTCCATTGGCTGGTGCATGCCCATTGGCGAGGCCTTTACACTGACTGGGGCAGGGCAGCCATCAATAATTCAATGGGTGTGCCAGCACAAAGGTAAACAATGGCTGTAATTAGGGGAGGTTTGCACTGTGGACAGGGAGAGTAATGAAAGGGCAGTCATTTCCACTGGTGCCCAGAGACAAGGGATGTTTTACAGTGACGGAAGCACTGCCAAACTAAGCATAGCCATACTGACTATATATGTGTGTGTGTGAGAGAGAGAGATATTGACGTTGCTTATGTGTGTCTATAAAGCAACAGTTCATATTCTACATCAGGGTTTTTGTAGGGTATACACACAAAGATTAAGTATTGATTTTCAGTACAGTAAACCTTCAATACCATGTACACTTAATGTTTCTATAATGGTTTGAATATTTCAAACACAACCTTAGTGATTTGAGTCACACAGATCCTTGCATTTCTGTGAATTCAGCAATTCAGTACTTCTAAGCTATTGTTCAGATAAAAAAGAAATAATTCATTTTCCATTCATTTATTTTTCACATCCCATTTATATCCAGATGCAATGCTTCATTATCCAGAAAATGTTGCACTACAATGCTGTTGTCTTTCCATTTTACATCTTGTGTTCTTATAGTATGTTTTTTTTTTTTATTTTGAAACTAACCAATTTTAAAGAACAGATATAAACAACAACCTTCATGGTAGAGTTTGATATACATGTAAGGTGACCATGCGGTAAACTTGTACTTTGTTTTTCACAGCACATTGTATATTTTACTGGGAGAACAACAATGTAATGCATATGAGCAGTGGTGGCCTAAAGGTTAGAGAAGCGAGCTTGTGACCGACAGGATAACATCTGGGTGGGGAAAGTGAACGAGCAGCGCTTGTCCCTCGCTCATTACCACCACGTAGGTGCCCTTAACCCCAGAAGCCATTAACCCTCAGTGGGCAGATCGGACTGTGGTTGCACCGGGCAGCTTCCAGGTATGAATGTGTGACTTTAAGAAGGTGATCAGTGTGTTCCTGCAAAAGGGAACCTTCCCCGTAAAAAATAAAGGTTAAAAAAAATAATAATAATAAAGTCAGCTGTTCACCCATAATCATTATGGTTAATTATAATCCACATACAAAAACACATATTAAGCCACGTGTTGGTCTTCAACAAGTGTTCCAGTGTTTTCAAGAATAACATAAATAAAGCATAGCATCCTTTATTTAAACAGCAGAGGTAATAGTCAATTCATTGTATTTGCTTTTGAGTTTAATAGAGTCTTCCAGCCGGCTGTTTGTACCACACAAGTATATTTGTAAAAGTAATGTTTATTTCACAAATTCATGTAGTAAAGTTGTGTTTATCTAAAACAACTTGTATGGTTTAATAATATTAGGATGAGGTATAGCTAACTACAAATGAATTTGATCGCAAAAGTTGGATTTGCCATCATCACTTGACCTTTACAATGTTTTGTACATTGTGAACGCTATTTCTTCGCCCCTTTACAGTTAAATGGGAACTTTATACTGTACGTATACCATTCACATATTTCTCTGACAAACTTCCCTGCTGTTGTTTACAGTACATGAAAGCAGACATTGATTTTTTTGGTCACCTCACTTTTTCTTTCTTCACCTGTTTTGTTGTTGTTCTTCTTCTTTGTTAGACTCGCTGTCAATCTCCTGGGATTCAATCCCATGTGTCCATGTCCCTGTGTGGTTTCTAAAGGCAGTGTGCTTAACCATTCAACTATCTTTAGTGCTGAGGAACACACACACACACACACACACACACACACACACACACACACACACACACACACACACACACACACACACACACACACACACACACACACACACACACACACACACACACACACACACACACAGCTATACAGCCTGATAGAGAAAGATGAACAGAATGAAAGAGGTAGATGCAGAAGAATTCACCTTTTCGGTAGAGAACTCAGCATTCAGAACACTTTGTCCTCGTTTAAAAATAAAAAAAAAAGGTTTATTTCACACAGACGCTGATTCTTATTTGCCCTGCTCATTCAGTCAGCAAGTACATCATCCACATGACCTTGTCTCTTTTCACTAAGACTTTCATCAAACTGAAAACATGGCTGACCAAGCAACAACGTCAAGCTGCTCAGCTCCCTTCCCTCCAGCAGAAATGTTTGCCTTCTGGGTGTTTAAGTGATAGAAGAAAAATAGTAAAAAAGTAAAAACAAATAAATTTACTGGTAGCATTAACAAGAAATTGTGTTAATACTGTCACTATGAACATTAAATATGTTTAGTAAAGAGCACATGCAAAGAGTTTAAGTGTAAGAATGCAGACTAAAATAATGTAGAAAATGTGGCCTAAGATTCTGGAACAGTAGGATCCACATGAGGTTCTCATCTGAATGTAAATTTAATCGGTTTCTGTGAGTCCTGGTGCAGAAAATCTTGATAGCTCAGCTGGTTAGTAAGTAGGTTAGGTGCAAAGAAAGAGACAAATCTCAACTTCAGCTTCCAACTAAAAAAAAAAAAAATCACCTCAAACTTTCATTTTGCAGGTATGTGTTCGGTGTAATTCCACTTCCACTTCCATTTAAGCACTTCCCTGTGCTTAAATGGCCCCAGGCCCCTTTCTAAAAAAAAGCTAAAATCCTTTCAGGAGAAAACGATTGTAACATCCTTTTTTCACAAATGTATTGTAGAAGATTGAAAGTGTCTTCATAGGCCAAAGGCTTTGGAGTCATGGTGAGCTCCATGTTTCATTTAACCCTCCTGTTGTCATCGGGTCAAACTTGACCTTTTACAAAAAACTTTCTATATCAGAACTATGGCAATAGAACGTTGAAAAAAGTGACAAATGTTGGGGGAAAAAGCTGAAAAAACGCAGGAAAAAAATCGACATGAACTATTAGTTTTTCAAACGCAGTTAAAAGAAGGTGACAAAACCTTTTTTTAAAGTGACAAAAAAAATGAATGAATAAACGACAGAAAACTTGCTTAAAAATTGACAAAAACACCATTTAAAAAAAATACCAGAAAAGTGACCAAATTTGGGGGTAAAAGCAACAACAACATTGCAATTAAATCGACAAAAACATTGAGAAAAGTGTAAAAATCGAACAACAACATTTTGAAATTTAGACCCAGAAAAACACAAAGTTGCACGGCCGAAGGGAAGACAACACAAAGGGTTAAAGTATTTTCCGACAACCACTGATTCCCTCTGGTGAGTTTGATGCAAGACAATGATTTAAGTGATGTTTCCCTCATAAAACAGAACCTAACCTTACACAACCGCCTGAGGATTATGCATCCATTCACATCTGCCAATTTCTTGTTATCTAACGCCTCCTGTTGTTCCTCTTGGTCATGTAAGGATCATTGGCTTTACAGCGATGACGCATAGCATGCGTAGTCATGGTGACCACCATGAACTTGTGTGACCTTGCATTGAAGATTATTTGTATTGCTTGTATTATCAGTCTCATTCAGTCAAACTGCCACTGATTCGGATGTTTCTGTTTCCATTTCCTCTCTTTTATGTGTCTGAGTGTCAGTACACATCTTTTCCTCTCTCAAACTATAAACAAAGTCTTGATGTTGGAGTGTGCATTAGTTCACCTGCAGAAAAATATTAGTGGTGCATATATGGAATTAATAATTACTTGCATTATTTAATTTAAAGCTTGATTTGTCATCAAAATAGATGCTGCAAACGTACATGTTTAAGAACATCATGGTGTACTTGGCTAAACTGTGTAATAGATGATGATGAGTGGGATTGCCCTTAAACCTTTTGATTTGCAACAAATATAAAGAGTTGCAATATAATATTCTGCATCGGGTCTGCATCTCACCATATACTTATAGTATAAGTATACAAATGGGGCCTCACCTAAGTGTTCCAAATGTAAATCTCATGTGGGTACCAGGCTGCATTGTTTGTGGGAATGCAACCAAATACTAGTGTTTTGGAAGGCAGTATGCACAGATGTAAGTACAGCAATAGGTCAGCAGGTATCAGTAGAACCACTTCTATGCTTGCTTGGGAAGGTTCCTGTCACTCTCAAACAAATGGAGATGTGATTCAGTCACTTTTAATGTTAGCCATGAAGGCCATAATGATCCGGTGGGTCGGTGATGACCTTCATACTGTTTCCATGTGGAGATCTCTTTTTTCAGAGGCTGTGGCTTTGGAATGAACTTCGACACTACATCAAGAAAAGGACTCATATTTTTCTGCATAAGAGAAAAAGGCCACTGGAACTTTTGGGAATGGACTATAATCTGGACTTGAATGGATAGATAATATGATATGATATATGAAAATTGTCACATATCTTTCTGTTTACGATACATACCAGTCTTGTGGCACTGATGGTTGTTTTTAGTTTAAAAAAAATGCAAGAGTTAATATCAAGTGGCGATTACAATCTGCTGCAGATTGATACAAAAAAATAGAAAATTCACTCTATTAAACGTACATTAACTCAGTTAAGATGTCTCATAATACGCTTCATCTTTCCCTCAATCTGAAATGCTTCTATAACTGCTTAATTTATGCTCGGTATTTTAGTACCTCTAGAACAGTCCAGGCTTCTTCCCCTTCAGCAACATGGACAGCAACATTAATGCCAGCACACGCTCCCAAGTCTAAGAATAAAATTCCATTTAACTAACTACAGTAGATGAGTGGTGTTGATTGGTCCTTGATCAAGCTGTGTTTACCCAAGCATGGCTAGTGAGTTTATCAGTCTAATCCCTGGGCCTGAGATATGCTGGTCCCCCCCCCTTAAAACACACAACTGAGACAGAAACCGCCTCTTGAATAAAAATCTGGATGAGAAAACCCAAGCGATGATGGCATTATGTAGAGATGTGATTCCAAGCCCAAACCCGACTGTAGTGTTTTGTTTGTGTGTTGCCGTGCTTCCTGCTTGTGTGTGATCCTCTTCAGGTGTGTTGCATTGCTGGTGACATCACTCCCACAGCTGAAGACGTCCAGTTGCAATTAAGCAGAAGCTTCAAGTGATTTTTAATTTCCGGGACAGTTCTGGTGCCGCCGGAAATTCCTCCGGATGTCGCTCATTTCGGCTGTATGTCTGTCACCAGCTTGCTTTGTATTGGCATTTTAAACTGGTGGATTCATGGGGACCATGGTTAACTGCTCCTCAGATCTCTGCAGGGTAAATCCAGACATCTAGCTAGACTATCTGTCCAATCTGAGTTTTATGTTGCCTACTTAAACAACCTTTGAGAGTACACATGTTCCACCAAAACAAATTCCTTCCAGAGGCTATTTTGCAGATGTGTCGTTGCTCAAGACGGTTGTGAATGGTTCAAAGAAATGCCAATAAACCAGAGTAAACCATCTTTTTCCTATCCCGGAATGCTGTGTGGACTAGCCAGACCCTGAAGGTTTGGCAATGTGAGACTAGCTGAAGCCATAGTGACACAGTGTGAGTTGGAGAGCGCCACAGTCAAGCCAGTGAACCAGAGAAACAGCTGTTCCGTTTAACAGTGTGCCCAATGGCTGTGTGGAAGCAAATGTGGGAGTTACTGTGTGACGCAAAACTGTCACTGTGATTGTATGAGCGACCCCTTTTTGTGTTGTCTTTGTTTAAAGACTTAGCTGTTCTGT
>NC_045748.1:3723372-3744250 GCF_008692095.1 Etheostoma spectabile | reverse complement strand
TTGAGCTAAATACCCGTCTTCACTTGAAGACCGCTTTAAATTTATTTGAGTTGAAGTTCAACTGCTAGTTCAACTACAACTACCATTTTTTAGTCACTGTTCCATTATCTTTATTGTGACCCCCAACTGGCACCATCAGACACCACTTATCAAGAGCCTGGGTCTGTCTGAGGTTTCTTCCTAAAAGGGAGTTTTTCCTCGCCACTGTCGCAATAATTGCTTGCTCCTGGGGGAATTACTAGAATTGTGGGGTTTTTATAAATAATAGTGTTGCCTAGACCTACTCTATATGTAAAATCTCTAAATATAACTCTTGTTATGATTGGATACTATAAATAAAATTGAATTAAATGAATTGAATTTGATAGGTTTAACAATACATTATTTATTTCATCTTGAACTGTTTCGGCATGTTTCCCTTGGTTTTACCCGGGTTTATTCAATTGTTAGTGTCCTCTGCCCCCTAGACAAAATACGGTCATAACACCAAGAATGGCCGAGCCCCCACATAAAAGCTTCAATTTCCATGTGTGAAAAATTGCTCTGTGCACATCTGAAACACAAGTATTCACTCTCTATTGATTCATTTCCATAAGTTTTGTCTGAGTATGTGTGAAGGTGGGTGTGTTTAAACATGCACATTTGGATTTCACTATGCACGGTTAAAACAATCATTTATTTTGCTTGATATTCTGACCTTCATATTAGAGATTAGCATCTATGTTCATGTGCTGTCTGCAAAAGTTTCACCAGAGCCCTGCTAATCCCGTCAGCTAAGTCACTGAGAGCCATGTGTTATACGGCTCTTTGTGTGCGCATGTGCCCCTGTGCATGTGCCCAGAGGAGTCATATAGCACTGATTTAAGCAGGATTTAAAACGTTAAATCTTCGCCTCTGAAAAACAATTCGTCATGAGCCGCCACCTGTCAAACATCACTCTGGAGGGAGGCCATCAAATCTGCACAGACACTATACAGGACCTCGTGTTTCAGCTCCCAGCTGCAGGGGAAAGAAGGACAAACAACAAAAAAGGGACTCTGTGAACAAAGCAAGCGCATGTATATATCCCATGATTCCCTTATATCAGTCCAGCCCTGACTGCCTTTCCTCTGCTCCCCCCCGTCCCCCCCCCGGTGATCATTCATCATGCCGTCACACACGGAGTGAGGGGGAAGCACAGCTCATGCATCTCCGTTTTGCAGTGGCTTACCGGAAGAGACGCGGCGGCCACTGCATAATCAGCAGGTTCTTTTATGCCCAAAATACCTCATCTGCATCAACCTAATCGCAGATGCTTTATCTCATCTCCGCTGAATTGATTCACTGCGAATCACCAAGGTTGTACCATAGATATAATCAGGTTCATGTTTACAAAATAAGCTACAGGACACAATGCCTTGAAGTTAAACAATTCAGCGGATTGTTTTAATAAGCAAAGAGACTGCCCACTGGAAGCATGTTTATGGAATCTTGCTTTGCACATTTCATAATCTAATATTTAGGTCACCTGCATTGCGATCATGTAAATGTGGATTGTTTTTTTATGAAACCAGTTATGCCGCTGCATTGTTACAATTAACATAACGCTCTACATAATGCCTTGTCTTAATTGTGTGGGAGTACATTTAAATACCAGTCACTGCAGTGGGGAGCAGGGCTTTAATAAAACCCATGGGTCTAGTTTACGAGGAATAAAAAACCTACGTCTTTGCAAGTATAGTATAGTATTTGTGACATCAACCCAATATGGTTTTGCTTTGGACAGGGATTGTCTGTATTGTTAGAAGCCGTGTAGTTATTTCCAGCGAGAATGATCTGCCTTTGCACCACTGCGAACAAAAGATATGCCACTGACAATGTTTTGTATTTTTTAACCTTTTATTTATTGTTTTCTTTTCAACCCATGCAAATTTCAGCACTTCACGCCGATGCGCTTCTTTAGGCGGAACGTTAAGATGTGTCGTTATTTCCAATCTGGTCCTGTGCCACTTGCGTGTCTCTGTTTCAAGCTGCCTCCCCGTCTTAAACTGTTGCCGCTAAAGCGATGTGTCAGACATTTTTTCCCCAAACCCAGCAGGTTGTTGTTCTTCTTGATAGCTCACCAACAGGCGCGCTTGTTATTGTCACTGATGTACAGCCCCAAGACGTCGCCTTCCTTTGTTCACACTTCCTCAGAGTGTTATGTGTCATGTAATAAGAGTGTACACCTTTTATCCATGCTGTGTCTGCAGGGACCCTGGAAGGTAAGGAGGGTGGGGGAGTATGCGTGTTAGGGGGGGGGTGATGTGAGATTGAGGCAACACGTCTGGTCGCTGTCCCTGGGAGACGAATGGGCCATGGTCACCCCCCGATGTCCCCAGACATCCCTAGATGTTCCCGGACCTCATGCGGCCAGAGCAGTTGACAGGCCCGAGAGATGCAGAGTCACAGCATGATTAATCACCACACCACACTGTAGCATGCAGCTCGGCTCCCGCTGGCACCCTGCCGAACAACTGGCCACTGCACCGCAAAACACCGCCTCCTGCGAGGAATAAAATATTGACTGATGTAGAGATGTTTAGAAGTATCAAACAAATGAATCTGCCACTGAGGTAGGCTGAAAATAAGAACATGAAATAAGCACATCCTCTAAAATTATAAATGAAGGTGATGAAAGCTAGATTTGTCTTTAACCCTCCTGTTGTCCTTTGTGTCAAATTTGACCCGTTTTTTTAAGTTTCTATGTCAGAAAGCTTTCTATTCAACCAAATTTCCATCAATACCAATTGATGATCACTACTTCTTTTTGAACCCTCGTATTGTCTTCCCGTCGACCGTGCAACTTTTTGTTTTTCTGGGTCAAACTCTAAATGTTTTTTTTTTTAATATTTTGTTGCTTTTTGATATTCTTGTCACTTTTTTCCACGTTATACAAGTCCCTTTCTGGGTTTTCCACACATTTTTTGGAGCTATTTTCAACGTTCTTTTAAAAAGACACCTAAATTAAAACTCCTAAATTCATTTGTTTTATTTGTACAGAGCGTTGCAGGGACCCTTCACCTTATTTCTTTTGACAATTTGCTTGAAAGAAACCCATTTTTATAATATAGAAACCTTTTGAAAACCGGTCCAATTTGACCCCGAGGACAACAACCGGAGGGTTAAATTCAGCTCCCTTTAGGAGTATATTCCTTGAAAAAATACTACATCACACATCACACATGCATCACACATGCAACAACTAGGGCAGCCAACAATGAAACACAAGCTACGTATATCTTGACTCTGTGCCATGATCTTTCACTTCACACCTGCATGAGGCTCACTCAACTTGTTTCAATATGTTTCTAGCATCAAAAGGACATGTAGATATTTCAGTTTTTGATAATAGTTGGTAAGGGTGTAAATAAAATATAAACAAATAATCAGGACAGATATTGTGATTTTAACAGAAACGAGAAACATCAGAATTTCTGCCGCAATATTTGGCCCCTGCCACGCTCCGTCTGTCATCTGACAAAGGTAACGCCGCTTCTTGTCATAACTCAAATCTGAACACACCTTGCTACATCGTGTCGTGTGGAATACTGCTTTTCACCATGTGATTTGATTTTAACGCCAGGCTCCTTGTTGACAGTAGAGGGCAACTGAGGAGCTGAAGTTAGGGACCATCACAAAAGAGAATGCAAATGGTCAAAGGGAGAAGATGTGTGTCATTAGCTTCTTTGTTTTCAAATAAGTTATCTATATTTCCCCCTAATTATTCTAGGTCTTTCTTTGTTCTTTGTTTTGCCGTTTTGGTACATTTTTCGTAAGTAATAATGACATTTCTGTATTTGTGTAAACAAGGGGGGATTATAAATGAGCTGTGCACTGTAGTGTCTTTTTTCTATTGTATGTATTATGCATCTTCCTTATTGTGCAACTAAACTACATTTCAACTGAAAGCACATGTCGTGTTGTTGAAATTGGGCCACATGAGCTCTTGTGGATGGTTTTGTCAACAGCTTTCTCAATTTTTATCAACGAAACACAAACCAACATTAATCCGAGCCTCCTCCCATTATATACACAACCTCTCTCCATTTGTCCTAGTGATTTCCACCCGAGTCACTGATAAACAGCTTTTAGACACAGTTTACAAGTTGTTTTCTCATTAGGTCGGTTTGTATTTATGAAGCATACAAATGTCAATAGAAAACAAATTGAATTTAATTTCCAAATTATTCCTCTTGAATGAGAAAACAAATGTATTAATCATACCAAATTAAGATATGAATTCTTTCTTGATTAAGTTTTTTTTGCAGTGGATGCAGACCACACAGCAGAGAGAGAACGCCACCTACTCCTTCTGATGGAAACATCGTGCACTGGTTAAATCATTTTGTTTTGAACAGCACAGATGCAACAGCCACATGCTTAGACTTGTGCATTCGATGATAGAATCTGACAATGTCCCACAGATCCCAGTGTACTCACTTTGTTTGTACTCCCTTGATGCTGCTGGCTTTCCCACATCCCCTGCAAACATGTGTGGGCGGTTTAAGCTGTCATTCTAGTTTCAAGGGGCAGTTCGGGGTCACAGAGGAAAAGTGAGCAGAACAGTATATACAAGCTTCAAAATGTGCGAGGGCTCACAGATCTGATAGCACTTGCCTACTCTGTTGGACGATCATTAAAGCTCTGCAAGCTAATTAGTTCCTTCTGGCTTATTGAGCCGTACTCGTCAGGACTACTGGCGTTTGCCAGATCTCACTTCCTGTATATAGAGCAGCACAAATCTGAAGAGGTATGAAAGAAATGTTGTTGATTTTTTACTCAATGTTAATTTTTGAGCCACAATTTTACATACATCTGTGATGGGCAATTACAATTGTCTGACTCGGAATTCTGACAGTCACTGCTGTTTTATACACTGGGTCTTCGTTAATCTATGTAACGTTTGAAAGAAGAAATTACACACATTGAAAGTTGAATTCACAAGCAGCAGAACACACCGTTCCTAATTCACTCAGATATTTTACAGCTAGAGCATGACTTGGTTTGGTATGACCAGTAGCTTATGGTGGCTTATGTAACATTAGACTGATATTGTAGTGAGTAAATTTCACTGACTTCATGATTTATTTTCTCTTTCAGTATCAGCATTTCCCTTGCTTTTTTTGCAAAAGTAAAACAAGAACTAAACACAGCTTACCATTCTATTCGCAGTCAGGTCACCAAATGATGATGCCATAAATAAAAACAGACTCAAGAGAATCTGGGGAAATAAATGTTTAATGTGCCACTTTCCTGTACCAAAGCTATATAGTTCCCGATCATGTTTTAAGAATATTCTAAAATGAAGTTTTGCTTTTCCTTAATTCTAATGCAGCCAGCTGCCTCATTCTTTTATTTCAAGATGCAAAAACTCTTAACAGAGGATTGAAGATGATTGAAACAGGATGAAATATTCATATTGGCTGACTTTTCCCTTGTCTAGGAAAATTAGGTTTTTAGAACTCCATTTTCAGACAGAAATTACTTAATAAGGTGGAGATTATTTTGCAGTGTATGAGCTCTAACATAAAGCCCCTGTTATCTTTGTGTCTGCAACTGAAAACTCAGCAGCATGACAATATAAAGTACCACTTTTCGTGTCCCTATGTGCTTCTAATGTGGTGGCATTTGCCTCTGCTGTGAGAAAAGCTCCACAGGCAGTAAGGATAATGCAGTCATAACTTACATAATCCCTATTGTTATTAGCCTTTCTGTGCATACAGTACAGTAGTCTCTAGAGGATGTTGAATACTTAAAGTATTGGCGAGATGATGGCACACTTACTGACAAAACAAACAAGTCACAGACAACATAACTGCAGCTATAATTGACAGTTCAGTGATGGCTCATTATCCCTTTAATGGGTCACATAAATGACGGCAAAGAGTTTTGCTGTAACTGCGAGAATTTCCATGCCCAGTTGTTCCACTGAGTCAAACCAAAATCATTCACATGCAAATGGTACCTAACATAAGATGGTTCTTTTTAATCTTACACTGCTCTTTTCATCTTCAGATGGTCATTCTGTCTCCCTGCCTCAGTCAAAGGGAAACCTGGATGATCAATTAAAATGAAAAATGTGCTTGGCTTTTTTTTTTTTTTTTTTTAATTGAAGATATGTTTAATGTTTAGATCATTTTCCGCCAGGATCAGTCTTGGAACGAGACAAGAATCAGCTGTCACCCTGCCGCTCTATTATAATCTGAAGATGTGTGAGTGAACCCTTTATTCTTGAGGTCGACCTCCTTAAGTTTTGCAAGCCTCAGATCTAGCATCAAAGCTGGGCCTGAAATGAAAGGATGATGATGCTCACATCTGCAGTACGGTGACAGTGGCTTTTTTTAGAATGGCTCCTTTTGAGTGTTGAAAATAAACTGTAAATGTAGAGCACACAAATGTAGCCTGTATCAGAAAAAAAAAAAGAAAAGTACCGGTCGGCACAAAGCATACTCTGTCCTGTCAGGTCACTGTAGTTATGTGATTGACGGATAAAAGGTCAACCTGACCCACTTCCGGCTCTGGATGACTGACTGGATGAAGCACAGGTCACAGTCTGTGTAAAAAAAAAAAAAAAAAAAGGGAATGTGTCAAAGTGGAAGAGCGATATAGGAGGAGACAAGGACGTGAATGGAGACTGCATTCAAACAATCCTGGAGGGATCCCGGCCCGACATCTTGGCCCAAATCCGATTAACTCTTTCCAGATAGCGATGGCAGATTGTCTGTAAATACCTTTTATTTTCAATTTGAACAATTTCAGAGGAGAACATCTTTGAGAAAGCTGAGAGCAGCGCTGACATGATGGCTGGATATCCCTTCCCCCAAAATGTTTAAAACCAACCAGAGGGAGAGATCACTATCATTTCAACCGTCTCGAAAGAAAGATGCTATCTGCGGTCAGGGAGACATCACTTAAAGAAAAAAAAAAAGGTAAACCTCAAATTGGAGGAAAAAAAAGATAAAAACATTCCTCGGGATATTCATTTTTTATTAGCAGTGGTTTTGTTTTTGTTGTCTCTTATCAATTTGACCCCTGGAGAGTCGATCTTATTGAGATAAATAAGACTAATAAGAATTATAGTAACTATTAGCAACATCACAAGGAAACCCTCTCCAGCAAATCCTTTTGAACAGTATCTCATTTCGTCTGTTGATCAATGGTTCAAGTATACATGTTAGGAGTGGAATATCATTATAAAAATTGCAGTCATGGTTACAGTCATTTTTAAAATTATACACAATGTTCTGCGTTTGGGGTTATTGATTTTTTTCGACCAATCAGAAGCAATTGCAAAGAGCCCCCAAAAGGTCACAATGGGAACGTTTTGTCATTCCTTGCAATGCTGTTTGGAAATATGTATCACAGTGAGTAAGCACTGGTCATTGCAGCTAATGTTAACCACAACATGGCTGCTACTGTCATAGATTAAGATTCATGGAAAAAAAAAGAATTTAGAGGACATGCCCAACTTTTTGTATTACACTGTATTATATGAGTTTTTTATATGAGATATTATCTGCTGAAATAAATGATACAATGCACGTATAGAGCATGGCTGCTGAATAAAACCCCAAACAGCACAAAATAAGATTAATTGACCACATTGACCCTCGACTCTAGTTAACTGACTGTTAACAGAATCGGATAAATGACACAACAGCCAAAGGTTTTCCGTGACCTGCAGGCATCTTCATCTAGCAGTTGTCCTCATTTCCTTCCTTTTACATGCCACACACACTCGTATTACAACATCTTTTCGGGGAGCTTGATCAATTTCACGGTAGTCTACAGAGTCCCCAGCCAGCAAGTGAGTTTGAGAGGCTGTGATAGCATCGGGCGTCCCCTTCCTCACCCACGCTTGGGTTGTCTAATCGGCCCTCCAGCTGCATCCAGCCAGATGAACGGAACCCTGTTGACTCCTAATCTGTGTCGCCCATGATCCGTTCCCCACCTCAGCAGCACATGCTCTACTGGGTGCTGGAGAGAGAGGCGGGGAGTATCCGTTTGTTTTCTTCTTGTCATCGTGGAGGTTAATGGAAGCAGAGGCATGAACCGCTTGAGGAAACAAAGGACAGAATGTTTGGTTTCACTGTGTGCAAGCTCTCTTTTCCTGTCATCTCCTCCGGCTTCCTTTTTCCTACGACCCTTTTCTTTGTTTGTCTTTTTGGTCTTCTCCCGTTTGATTCCTGGATTTACCTTTCTCATGCCTTTTCACTTGTTTCTTTCTCCCACTGACAAAAAAACAGTGGAAAGAAATGATTTTTGTTTGCACATAGCAATTTTTGTACTAAATGTTTGTAGAATAATTGAAAGAGATACTTTTGAAAAAAGTGTAGAGACAGTATCTGTTGTCTCTACAACTTTGAGGTGTGTGTCTTATGACAGTTATGTGTGTGGGTGGCATGGGCAATGACAGTTGTTTCAACAAATTATATTTTGATGAATGTATCATAATCAGTTCCACTTCGCTGCACTAACTGACAAGGAATGTTTCCAAAGTTTCACAGCTCCGTAATGAAAAGCTTGCAATGTTGAGTTCCACATTTCCCAGCCTTGCTCTGCAAATTAATCACTTAATCGTAAATTAAGCATAAGTGTGTAAACATAAGACATTAAAAGATTTTTACACATGCTTCATTTGCTGAATGCTTTTTCATCTGCACTCAGTTAAATCACTGACGTTGTGTTCCTGTGTTTGCTTCCTCATTATTCTCTAATCCCGTAGTCTAAATCTAACACAACATGATTGTAATGCCCTATGGTAAAATGTTCTACTATACTTAACAGAAGCAAAACACTTTATCATTGCATGGTCAATGTATAATTTATTTGATGAGAAAAGGTTGTCCTATGCCAGGAAATCACATTTAGCTATTAAAAGTTTGTAGAAGAAGCTTGACGAATGCCTCTGGGCCTCTGCAGGAACCTAAAAGTGCACAACATTGATAATGCCACAGTAATCAACGTGTTTCAACCTCTACGTGGCCATCACAAATCCATTATTCAGAAAATGTGCAAGCTAATTCACAAACACACTTGCCAGAACTGTTCATTTGTTTTTAGCTTAGGGCAACCTGAGCTGACGGAAATGACCATTCATAGAATTAAAAGCTGGGAACAATTCCCTGATCATAGTTTTTAGAAATACACATATGTACTAATTTCTTATTTCTCTATGTACAAGGCTGCCAATTAAATCACAAATGATTCAAAGCCCGGATCCAGAACCCAACCTTTACCTTGCAGAAGCCTGAAACTGACAAATGTCTCCACATCTCAGCTCGTTAAATGTCAGAGCTCAACCTCTCCTCCTCTCTCAGCCCTCTCTTTCTTTAGCTATATTTTTCTCACTTTGTCCACAACCCACCGTCTGTTTTTTTTAAGAAAAACCTGATAGGGAAGATGTCCCATTACAAGGTTTAATGAGGCCAAGGAGACAGAGTACTGTACGTACATCTTCAAACAAACCCGGGAGAAAATAAAAATCATAAAGTCTGAACACATGCAGTTACATGTGCCATCAGAGGAGGTAGCACACAGCAGGTCAACTGGATCTTTGGATGACAGCAAAGCAGCCTGTGGCTTAAAGGCCTCCACTTCATGTATTTTCAGATTCATTTCTGAAGCATATGCAGCAAGTAATGTCACACAATATAATGCAACTAACATATTGTTTTTTGTATTTGTAATACAATCTATTTATAATACTATTGTACCCTGCTCAATACACTTATTGAATCATGACTTAATATATGTAATGTTTCAGTCATCGCCTACCTTCAGCATGAATCTTAAATATATTATATAAAATATAATAGAATATAAAAATTCATAAACTCTTTTGAACATACGTTTCATTGACAGGTTTCGCAATGTTGCAGCTAAAGGCACTTACAACCGTGAATAATTCGACATTGTTGAAATGACAAAATAAAAGCTGTTTAGTTCATCTTCATTCTAAATTATATTCTTAAACTCTTATATTATCTCTCACCTGCCTTAGAGGGGATTATTAAAATCTTAAAATATCCTCCAAAAACATGCAAGCAACCAATGTACCGATGCTACAGTTGTAGTTATGTGCAATCTTCTTTTGGACATTGTGATAAATACTGCTGCAGCTAGAGTTTGGATAGGTTGTACTGACTCAGATAGGAATATAGAGGGTTTGGTACAGTTTCCAAGGGCTTTGCAGATAAAAGCATGATTGCCTTTTTGAAATGTCCCGATGATGTGGGGTGCCGGACAACTGATGTCAGTGGCGATCAAAATGCACATTCAACTGAAAATGAAACGAGTATCCAACATGCCTAGTCAATGTATCATAAAAAATATAACTTAAAATGAAAATCGCAAACATATTCCTCTGTAATCCACCAAAATAAGAAATATTGGATGTTTAACTAAGCACACTAACATGTCTGATTTACTGTACAGAATTTGCCAACAGCTGATACACATCCAAATATGACAGTTGCAAATAGTAAAGGATAATGTGAGCACTTTGGAACACCAAACTGTTCACATGCGTAAACCTTTAATGTTTGCAGGTACTGTGTGGGTGTGAAAAGCCATTCAATGTTGACACATGGAACATACAACAGACTATGAACAAAATCCTTTAATGACATTAGAGGATGAAAATCTGTTGGAAACATATGCAGACATAGATGTTCTACTGATAAACTACATGTGTAACTGATTTTCTGGGATAATTTGCTTAACTTTTGAAAAGAACATCAAGGCAACATAATTTGGCAATCCTCCTGTTTTCCCAATGTGAAAAACATCTCTATTGAAGAAAGTAAGGCAGCGTCTAAAACTTTTAAATATAAGCAGACTGACTTTAGCCCAATCCAGAGATTTCAAGAGTCTGCCTTTAAAGGACCAAAATCACACTTTGCTCTAAAATATTCTGCAGCAGTACACAGTGATAGTGATTGACAGTGGCGTGGAATTGGTGTGCCAGTTCTCTGGCACGGAGACTTTACTAAATGAAGATTCACAGGTCAACAACACAAAGCACAAAAAGAGAGAACTCAAAACAAAATCACATTCTCATTGCTTGCAAGAGGCTATCAAAAGAGCAATCTGTTGCACTATATCACTGAAGCATTTTTTTTTTTTTTACCTCAGCTTTCAGTCGATTTCTCAGGTATGTTTCCTTGCTGTGGTGGGGCCAAACGCATGATTGATAATCGTCAGAAGGTTGTTTGACGTTAGATAGCTGATAAGAAACCATTTTTTTTCCATTATCTTGCTGATAAAAGTCAGGTTGGAGATGGGCCCATAGTAACAGATGACTGCTGTATTAAGATTGCTCTTCTTCAACAGTGGTTTAATGACAGCTGTTTTAAGCACTGCAGGAAAACCCCAATTGATCAAAATAGCAAGGTCAAAGTTCAAAAGATTCATACTCCCCCAGTGTGATTTCCTTGCAGCTATAATTATCAGAGAAGACAGCAATTAATCCACCACCTTTCTTATCAGGTCTAGTGCTGTGGACAAATTAAAAATTTGGAGGTGCTCCCTCAATGAGTGAAACGGTACCATTTTTGCCCAGTGAGATCTCCGTTAGTAGAGTAAAATACAAGCTATAGGTGCTGATAAGATCATTAACCTAAAGTGACTTGCTAGTTAGTGACTTGACATTTAATAAAGCCATTTTCATTGTCCCAGGTGAAGGGTTTTGCGGGGGATTGGTGGTCAAAGTCTGAACAGGTAACAAATTGTTTTGATTTTTGCATATTACATGGACGTTTCTGGATGTGGGCATATGGTTTATTAGTAAAGGAGTTGTTATGTTCGGGTGACAGTCATTGATATTGGTAAAACGGAGCAGACTCACCAAATATAGTGACAGATGGGGCCAGTAGGGGGAGCTTTTGGGGCTATCAGTAGGCCTACTAGGTGGTGTCACTGTAAATGGAATGTCAGCTTCCTGGGAGGGGGCGTTAGACGTAAACAGTCAATCACGTGAAGCACATTGAACGGCGTGCTGCAGGTTAGAAGCTAGCGTTTGGCTGCCCAGCCAGTTTGGGTGGACCCCGTTGGCTCTGAAGAGGGAAGAACGACCCCAAAACAAGTTAAAATTGTTGATAAAATCAACGTTATGAGCCGTGCAAGCGGACTTTAACCAAGTCTAAAGGCTGAGGATTCTAGAGAACCATCCTGATCCCTAGGTCATTGTTGAGATAGGACCCAAGATAAAAACAGACTTCCCACAGCTTTTTAAAAAAACTAAAAAGTGCATCAAAATCCTTCCAGAATGCTGACGAGCTGCATCGACTGATCCGACATGGACAATGACTTGGTTGATTGAGGACAGGAGTGAGTGAAGCATGCCCGGAAGCTTATCCAAAACTACCGGGACGGTGGCACCCGGGAAGCAGTGAGTGGCAATATTGAAAAAGTGGATATTCCGGACTTTAGAATCCATCACTATGAGTGTGGTCGGGGAGAAGTGTGGACGAGGAGATGAAGATAATGATCATCATCCTTGAGACGGGGATTTTCTGCCGGCTCAGGACAACAAAGACCTGCTGAGCATCTGTGAACTGCCTCTTTCAGGATCCTGAGCTGGGAAGTGAAGGTGGAAGTCACTGCAAGGGACAAATGTTGCTGGTCTACCCTGGTCAACACAGTGCAGTGGCGAGCTGGGTGCCTTATCCAAAGATGTGTCAAGATCAAGAACCATTGGGAGTGTGAGCTGGCTCTGGCTGGACTGGAGTGTTGATGGACAGAGCCACGAGAGGGGTGAGAGGGTGAGGCAGACTCTTCTGAGCTTTTTGTGCGGCCCCATATGGCATTTTCGGTCCAGGACAACTGCTGGTTTGGTGTTGAGCAAGAGGACGGCCGTGGACAGGTGGATGGGGTCACACAGAACTGTGTCCTGCAGGGGTGCGCTCAAAGAGGCAATTTGTTGGGATTGTCCTTTCAAGCTGTGTCCATGGAGCTGGATAAAAGAGACTCTTTTTTTTTCAGTTCATCAGAGAGCCGTGGGATGTCCTCCTTAAAGTCAGCAATTTTTCTAAATGCTTTTTTCAGAGGGATCTCATCCTCCCAGGGCATAGAAGGCATTTTGACGTAGCAGGCCTCAAGCTGAGTAAAAGTTAACAGCAGCTAACAAACAAAGTGGACGGTGTCCACAGGGCAAGTGCAAGTGTAGATCTGGTGGACTGTAGGACCAAAGAGAATGGGCAGTCCCCGGCAAACAGTCTGAGGTGGTCTAGCTGGTTAAATCAGCATTAGATTAATTGTCTATTAATAAAGGTAATGTTAATGGTGAACTTATTTGTGGGTTAGCCCAGTGCTGTTAACTGTGGTCAAAACAATCATACCACTATTACATTTATGAGCATGCAGAACAATGTTCTAATCTTTTTTTATATATATATACACATATATACACACACACACACACACACACACACACATTACACGCCAAGTATTAGCATTAACGTTAGCTACTTGAGCTATATTGAAATGTATCAATAAATAAGATCTCTTCTGTATTACTGTGTTGTAAATTAACATGAAATGAATCACCAAATGATGCGGTGGAAGAATTTGGTTATGAGTATTTTTTCTGTGTAACTTAATTAACTTATGAAGTTTGACAATGTCCCACGTTTCCAAAGTTGTTGCTTTCCATGACCACATTTTATAATGGTAGAATCGGCAGATATCTTCGTTTGTTACAGTGTGAGTAAATCAATGCAAATTAATGGCAATAACGTTAGCCGGGCACACAGATGCAAGGCGTGCAAAGATAATCCAGTGTGTGATTGGTTATCAGGCGGCCAGTCTTTCACTTTCCCTCCAGGGCACACAGAGGCAGGGCGTGCCGTGCAGAGATAATCTAGTGTGTGATTGGTTATCAGGTGGCCAGTGTTTCACTTTCCCACCAATATTTTTATAAAACATAACAAAGACAACTGGACTCGGTCGAGACCAAAAGCCATATTTGGCAAGACAAGAGGCAGAGACTGAGACAGGTCCATGTCCAAATACCAGCAAGTCTGAGACAATGACAACCGTCTTGAGTCTGGACTCAATTCCAAGACTGAACTCAAGTACTATAGCCCTGCATTGTGCACTTTAAACTATAGATAGGGATTTCTAAAAGAAAGTTTTTTTTAATTCAGAGTACCAATGAATGTTAAAAGATACTTGTATTGAAGCAAAGGCTTAATTTATAAGACATGTAGGTGATTCCAATGCTCCAGACAGTGTTTTATAGCATTTGTACTTTCGTCTCATGCTTTCCATTTAGGTAAACAAAAAAAAAACCACACATATTAAAGGTGATCTCTGTAATATTACAGTACTGAAGGCAATTTATTCACCACAGGAGACTGTTTTGCTGATAGCAGACATATAATATAATATAACATATAATCAATCTTTCACACCCAATTCATATTATTTAGATCTACTGTGAAATTAAGTGACATTGCTATGGTACAAATGTGTAGTCACATATTTATTCTTGCTCCTGGTCTAGTTTTATTATATAACTAAGTGTGTGGTGTCAGTGTAGTCACATCATTAAATAGCTGTTTGAATATCTGATTCTCCTCTAACACATTTAATGTAGTTTGCTGTGCACTGGAGCTAAATCTTGAACTAAAAAATAAAATTCAGTAACTCAAAAGGGAAAGAAATAGAGTATATCTTGTTTGTTGAACAAATAAGATTTTCAGCAACGAGAATTATGAGATCATGTTCAGTGTGAAAACTAATTTTAACAGTGTATAATTTCACATAAAGGTATTTCTTTCTTTTTCAGCATTTATGATCTTAATTGCATATGGAGTGTTACCAGCAGCATTGTGCTACTCCAAGTTCGGTGTAAGCTTGTAAAGTCTAAAAATTGACTGCATGAATAATAATTCAAATGTTATCCTGACTTGTTGGACATAGTGAAAACAAAGTGGTTTGATGTAAAAACTGTAGGGATTACATGACAGACATGATATGTGTGCAAGGTTCAATGGTCAAAGGAGGGATAAAACAATCCCTGCAGAAACATTTGGCCAGTGGCGGAGTCGGGCCGTCTGAGGGACAAGGGAAAAAAAAAAATGAGTAAAATGTTTCAAGGATAGAGGGCAGTCTGTATGTTCATCTGGTTTTCTTAATTTTATGGCGACCCTAGAGGATACTTCTTTGCTTGTTTTTCCATGTAAGGTCACCCAACAGGGCACTGCATCTCGTTTTCTCCACTGAAAGGGCAGCCTACAATGCACTTTATCATGTGTTCTCTACTGGAACTGCACTTCATCACGTTTTCTCTGCTGGACGGCTTCCCTTAGAAGGCACTTTATCATGTCTTCTCCATTTAACCCTTGTATGGTATTCGGGTCAAATTGACCCATTTCAAATTTTTTACAAGAAGAAAAATGGAACAAGTTACATTTTTTTCTACCTGAAAATCAACGGCCTTACCTTTTCTTTCTGTGATAAACATGTATCCCTGAGTCAATTCAGAAAATTATTCTAGATATGACCACTTATGACAAAAACAAATCACACATTTTTAATTGTGTGCTAGTAGAGACTGATTGCGTTCCCTAAACATATATGTTATATCAGATTTTTTAAATTGAGATGAAGACAATATTTGTTAATGGATTATGAGGTAAACTTTTATTTCAGAATTGTTTTTAAAACCCCATATAAGTCACGGGTAAATTGGCCCAAGGGATATGAGAGGGTCCCGGAAGTGAAGACAATACAGGGGTTAAGGGCACCATAGATGGCATTTCACACGTTTTCTTCACTAGAAGGGTAACATACAGGCTTAGATGGAAAGTAACAAAATACTCACTACTTTGCTCATGTTACTGTCTTGAGTAGTTTTGTTGTGTATTTTGTACTTTTCAAGTAGATTTTAAAATCGGAGTTTTAAAATGTACTTCTTTACGTTTTGAGTGAAACATTACAAATCCTTTGACTAACAAAAAGCAAAAGGAGAAAACAAAATTGCACTCGGAACCATTAAAACCAGACCCGGGCATTCTTTTTGTTGTGCGAACATACACATCTTCTTTTTTTCTATTTGCAAGTCACACTTAAAAAGAAGTAGAAGAAGAACTGCAATGTGTCGGACCCCTGTGTCGGCAAGCCGCGGACTGAACAGGAGACGTTAGCATGGACGTGAATGAGCTGTTATCCCCTTAAAAATGTCAGCTCATGGAAAAGAAAGAAAGGTCAATACAGAGTTTTTAACCAAACATGGACTTCTAAGTATTTATTCACTGAAGTCTAGGTAAAGCCGTGTGCTTAGTTTGCGGAGAACGGATCACTGTGTAAAAAGGATTGTAATTTGAATCACCACTAAAACACTAAACACCACGCAGAGAAATACAACAACTTGACTGATGCAGAGCGGGCACGGCCATCTAATGCTTTGCTAGTTAAGCTGCAAAAGCAACAAGACATCCAGAGATACAGCAGTCAAGACCAGCTTTGTGATATCCCACAAAATCCTCATAAACAGTAAGCCATTTTCTGAAGGGGAGTGTATTAAAGAGAGTTTGGTGGACTCTCCCGCGCTAATAAGCCCAGGAAAATTAGAGACATTTGAGAACGTGCCGCCTGACATAAAATTAATATTGAGCAGAATTGAGTTTAGCTAATTGGTCCGGTGCTTCACAACAGTCCCTGTTTCTCATGTGGCCCCTTGAGAAAATGAATTTCTCACCCCTGTATGTGGAAGAGAATAATCTAATTAGCTCGTCGGGCTACTTAGGTGTGTAGAAACTGTTAGTCTGGGCTGTGGACATTAGAGTCTTATCCGCATATGGAGTAAAAACACGTGATTTGGCCTTGATTTGCATTATAACTGTTGCTTATGTTTGTGAAGAAAAGCAGGCTGGCCCTCAGAGCAAACAATATATGGTTCTTTCACTTTCAATTGATTATTTGAAAAGGTTTTATGGGATGGACTGACTAAAATTATACCTTTCGATGGGTCTTAACTGTCACGTGTGGCACGTGTTATGATGTTATTATATGTGTATACAGTTGTATAGATGCTAATATATTTGTCTAGATTTGGCTTCAATGAAAAAACAAAATCATTTTGGATTTGTGACCCCTTGTCCAATTTTCACTACATGGAAGATCCCCCCACCCCCACCCGTTTTACAGTTGTTTTATATGTAAATAAGTAACTTTTACTTTATTAATTTTAAATGAACTACTTAATACTTTTGAGTCATTTTTTATCAAAGTATTGGTACTTTTACTTGAGACCAGTATTTTATTACTTTTTCCACCTCTGCATACAGGGTACTATGTAATGTTTTTTGTTAAAAAGGTCTCAATGCATTTATGATAAAAATTAAACTTTGTCTAAATGTTGTTTATTTCTGTTTGTCACCACCTTTATATTAAGCAATTATATCAAGAACAACAGAACATCACATTTGGCAAAATGATGCAGGAACATAAATGTCCATAGTGAGTTTTAATATATGTAGACTTTCTCACCATTTATGGACTGTCAAGCTGAATGCAAGCGTCTGCAGCGGCCATTTGAAATGGCGTTGTGGACATTCTTATTCTGTATTCTACTGCGCACAGGGCAATTAATCATGGAAAAGACTGGAATGACTTAATGATGTTCCATTAGGCTTCAGGCTTGTTTTGTCTGGACACAGATACAGTGGGACAGAAAACCAAGGTATTGTCATTTGTATGGAAATGTGATAGTGGATGTTAGTAATTTTAATAGAAATGAAACTTAAACCAGAAATGAACAGAAAAAAGCGTAGTTTTCAACATTATTTTGTTGCACAGTGCTGACATTCTGGCATTTAACAAATTAAAAGGTTCCCACTATATTCTTTGTGGCTCAAATCTGCTTCGGGGGTGTAAGCACATCAAGATTCATCTAGTGAAGTGTGTGTGACTACACAATTATGCAATTGTCCAACTAATAAATTTCTCTTTTTCTAAAGTGTCTTTTATTAGCAAACAACTATCTCTCTGCCAGTCCATGAACCATTTTCACCTTTATCCTTTTATCCATTGAGTTTTGTATGAATATAAAAGGTATGTGACATAAAAAGGCAAGAATTCAGATTCAACGTCACAGAATGAAGAAACTGTGAATATCTTCAACAATAATGTGAAAGTTGGCAGAACAACCGGGAGTCACTGAATGCCCACAGTTTTTAATTAAGATGTGAGTGAGTGTGTAGTGATTGCCTTTGTGATATGGGCGTGCAGAAACATAATTTCCTTGGAGAAGCTTTTCAAAGACTCGGGTAACACATGACTGGATTTTTGGCAGGGCTGTTTATTCAATTCCTTCCATTTTCTGCCCTTTCAGAAGTACTATAACTGCACTGTCAGTCCTGTAGGCAAACCACAGGGTGACTTTTGAAGTGGGCCACCCTCTAAAAATGGCATTATTTGGTTTTAATTTGTCGTAGAGTTAAGCCTTGGGGGGGGACGAGCATATAAAGGAAAGAAAAATGGCCATGTTAGATATTCTGTGAAATTCAAAAACATGAAAGAGGAAGATAGGTGGAGAGAAGGACAGCGGGGGAGAAAATTCATTTGTTGAAAGAGAGCAGAGCTGGGTAGTATCTGGGCAGGGAATCAATAGGATAAGAGGTTATTAGCTGAGAAATGTCACTTGAAACATCGATCATCATCTCTATCGAGTGCAGGGACATGTAGCCACACAGGGTCAACGCAGCTTATCAGTCAGTACTGATGGGAAACAATACAGTGAGCAATAGATAAACACATAAATGGCCACATAAATAGCAAGTTGCTAATCAAATGGAATTCAGTTGATCTTTATAACTTCAAGAAAAAACAGTGACACGACAATGTCAAAATCTTGCATTTAAAATGTTTGAATAAAGTATTTTCAGTAAAAAATGTACTCTCAGCTAAATAATTGAACATTATATGCAAAAGGTAAAAGTACTCCCTTTGACAAATGGGCCCTTTCAGAGTGTAATAACACATTAATTATTTGAATGGCATCATTGTTGAATATATAAGTAAGTAGCATTTTACTGTTGAAGATAGAGCACACTTCAATATTGCATATTTTTTATACATTATTTACACAGATATTCTAATCTGTAAAATACTTATAGCTTTGAATAAATGCAGCTGGGTATGAAGTACAATGTCCCCCTTTGACATAACAATTAAAATTACATCAACTGTTGGTACTACAGCACTTAAGTATATCGATATAAATATACACTTATACACATACATTTGTCATGAGGAGTTCATTCAATTAGCATGCTCAATCAAGCTACATCCAACATGTGAACAGCTACCTAGCAAAAACTGGCAGAAAGTTATGAACAGTGTACTTAGGCTACTATCTGCAGGCTATCAGAAATATCATTAAAAATATGGCATATATTCACTCCAGTTTATTCCTTTTTTTTTTGCATTTCCTTCCTCACTATTTAAAAAATCCTGCAAAATTCCTGAGCTCAACTTCTCTTAATTGGAAAATACTGTGTTTTTTCTGAGCCCTTTGCTGGTTGATTAGGTTGCATGAACAGCAACGATGACATTTACAAATTGAATGTATATCAGCTATGTAACTATCTAAATGAAGACGTCCCCACTCGGTCCACAGTTAATCTGCGCTAAAATTCATCCTCCGCCAATGTGAGGGAAGAATACTAATGCTAATGACAACCAATGCTTTAATTAGATCTTTCTTAGCAGAACAACAAGTGGCAGCCTACAATCAAATCAAAGGTAGGTTGTTAGCAGTTTTCTCACATTACTGCCTCCGCATATGTTGAGGGGCAATCTATAACTCGTCCCATTGATGGAATGGCACGTACAATACATTCATGTGCAACACAATTTTCTTCATGAGTTCAGCATCGTTCTTTGGGTGTTGTTAGGCTCTTCCATTCTAGTGTATAGAGAGGAGGAGAGGAGATAAGAAGAACATGATGGTGAGAAAACGTTGCAGGCACATTTCATTTATTCGTTACTTTAATGAAAAGGATTGCATTTGATAAATGAAAGGAGCATGGGGGATAGTGATAAGACAGAGACAAGGGGGGGATGGGGGAGGCATTTCCTGAGGATCATTACAGACAAGAAAGTGTACAGGGATTCATTAGCATGAGCCATGAAGGGAGAGTCCCAGTCATGATAAATGTTCCTGAGGAGTTACCAGGAGAACAACGGCTTTACAAGTGATGGAGTGATACAGCCGAAACAAAACTTGTATTCTGTAGACAATTAAAAGTTAGGCTTTTTCTCCCACACTCACATGTTAAAAAATACAAGGTACACAACCAGAGGCCTTGCCCCGAGGCCCAGTCAATCTGTCAGAGGCTGAAGTGTGCCACGGGACGGGGCAGTGCCAGTCACCTTGGACACATGGGTGTAGGCCAGTTTCACGGCACACTGGACATTAATGCTCCTCCCTCACTCGGCACACTCATTCGCATGCACAGGGATGTATGCATGCTCACACACACACACACACACACACACACACACAGCCATCAAACTCACCTTTGCATTCAAAAGGCGGGAGCGAAGGATTGATATTGATGGTTGGAGTGGGAAAATCACCTTTTAGTGGCCAGCAGTTGGCTTCTGTATAAAGTCCACGATTTATTCACACAGTGTAGAGCTACAACTCAATGGGATCGTCTGTATGTGCATTGTTTTCCCCATGCACTGCAGTGGCTTTGCCTTACTGTTGCTAAATATTGTGACCCACATCACGACAGTGTAATCCATTCTTAGATTATGATGTGCAAAGCCAGCCAAGCAGGGTGCTTTAATCAAAGCAAGTGATCCATTCCCTGCACCATCCATCTGAACATGCCAGCAAATC
>NC_045748.1:3722023-3723362 GCF_008692095.1 Etheostoma spectabile | reverse complement strand
ATAAATTACTCCCAAAAAAAAAAAAAACACACCTAGAATAAGGTAAATGTGAGGGTGAAAATAAGTAAACTGGACGGGCCTTTAAAGAGGATTCAAAAACAAATTAGTGAGGCCAATGTTTGTGCATTATAACAATAAAAAAAGTTTGGCTTTCATACATGAACAAACAATTCAGCTGGAGTTAAAACGTTGTTACTAAGAATGAGTCAGTAAGAATGACTAAATATGGTTAATACATTTGTTCTTTGAGATCCCAACAGAGGGGACAGTGCATAACATCCAGTATTTGTTTCTTGAAGCAAAAAGTAATGTACCAACATTTGAATAACGTAGACTCCTTTGAGAAAATACTGCAGGGCATAAGTCACATAAGCGTGACTCAATTTTATGTTAATGTATTACATTCAGGTAAGAAAAATCTTTTAGATTTTTTTAACGACATGGGCATCAGTGATATATTTTGTGCAATAATTCTCTTGAATCTAGGTACTCCTACACGTTGAAGTTTTGAAAGCGTCAGAAAAGGCCAAAAAAACATGTTTTTACCTTAGTGGTACAAGTTGTACCTGCTGAGCTTCTGTCTCTAAACTGCCATCCTCACACAGTAGTGGTGAATATAATTTTTTTAATGCTGCTCTATGCTGCCTCAGAAATTCAACGCTGTGTTTGACTATTGTTTCAGCAATCATAGTTGAAAGTTGTTTACCGCTTACCGCTGGGTCTGAATCTTAATGATATGAGCATCACAAAGCTAGCTCATGGTATTGCGATGGAAAAGAGGTTTGAAAGTCAGTTATCTCAGTAACAATTTACAATATGATACTAGTTACTGAGGAAAATCTTGATACTTTATTGATCAATCGCTGATATGTAGCAGTGAATTAAAGACTATGATGCAGATAATTAGAAGTTACTAATCAAGAATACTTTCACTGTTTACCAAAGTTTAGCAGGAAAAAAAAAACAGCTTTCCAAGACAGCATCACATTGCTGTTAGCTTTATTTTGTGGACTGATGATTACACACATTATACATTTAGCATCATGCTACGTTAACAGAGCCACATGTACGTTAGCCTTAGGGTCCTCGCTGATGGAAAAAATGAAAACAGTTTGCATTTATATCATGGATGGTATGAAAGAAGGTATGAAAGACGATGTGAGATTACGATTATCCTGTCAACGATTCAAATCGATATCACGATGCATCACCTCCACGATATTATATATTGCTACACATGGTTTTCATCAACAAATTCAAGCAGTCTAATATATATACAGTAGGGCTCAAAAGTTTGGGCACCCCAGTTAAAAATTTGTATTAATGTGCATAAAGAAGC
>NC_045748.1:3721598-3722013 GCF_008692095.1 Etheostoma spectabile | reverse complement strand
GATGGAAAAATCTCCAAAAAGCATCAAATTACAGGTAAGACATTTGTATAATATGTCATAAAAAGTTAGATTTTATTTCCATAATTAACTTCAAAATAACAAGAAAAAAAAAAATGGGTCTGCAAAAGTTTGGCACCCTGCAGAGATTAATACCTTGTACCCCCCCCCCCCCCCTGGCAAAGTCACAGCTTGGAAACACTTCTTGTAGCCAGCAGAAAATTTATTCGTTTGAGGTATCTTCGCCCATTCTTCCTTCCAAAAGTTCCAGTTCTATGAAGATTTGGGCTGTCTGTCACGCACTGCTCTTTTAAGGTCTATCCATAGATTTTCAATTGTGTTGAAGTCAGGAGATAGTGAAGGCCATGGCAAACCCTTCAGTTTACGCCTCTTGATGTAATCCACCGTGAATTTTGAG
>NC_045748.1:3718271-3721588 GCF_008692095.1 Etheostoma spectabile | reverse complement strand
GATCATTATCCATTTGTAGAAGCCATCCTCTCTTTAACTTCACATTTTTCACAGATGGCATCAAGTTAGCGTTCAAAATATGCTGACATTTTATTGAATCCCTTTTCCTTCTACTCGTGACATGTTCCTTGGGCTGCAATACAACCCCAAAGAATGATTGATCCCCCCATGTTTATCAGTTGGACAGAGGTTCTATTCATTATATTCTATGACCTTTCTTCTCCAAACGTACCTTTGCTCATTCCGTCAAAAAGTTCTATTTCAACCTCATCGGTCCTCAGAACTTGTTTCCACAATGCATCAGGCTTGTCTATATGTTCATTTGCAAACTTCAAATGCTGATTTTTGTGGTAAGGAAGTAAAAGAGGTTTTCTTCTGATGACTCTTCTATGAAGACCATATTTTTACTAGTATCTCTTTATAGTGGAATGGTGTACCACAACTCCAGTGTCTGCCAGGTCTTTCTGGATGGATCGTGCAGTCAAACGTGGGTTTTGACTTTCTTACAATCCCGCGAGCTGTTCTGTCTGATATTTTTCTTGGTCTTCCAGATCTTGCTTTAACTTCCACTGTTCCTGATGACTGCCATTTCTTAATTACATTCCAAACAGGGGATATTGGCATCTGAAAACACTTTGCTGTCTTCTTATAGCCTTCTCCTGCTTTGTGAGCGTCAACTATTTTCAGTTTCAGTTTTCTAGACAACTGCTTAGAAGAACCCATGGTGATGATTGTTGGGGCAAGGTCAGATGAGTTTGGACATTTAAAACCTTAAGATTGACATCACCTAGTCCTTCCAGATGATGATTGAGAACAATCCATGACACTGTCAGGTCTCAGCTTTCCAAAGGGGGCGGTGCATGCTAGAAACTCTGCAGGGTGCCCAAACTTTTGCAGATGCCATTTCTTTGTTTTCTGTTATTTTTAAAGTGTAAATGATGGAAATAAAATCTAACTTTTTGTAAAATATTATATGAATGTCTAATCCCTCATTTGATGTATTTTGGAGATTTTTCCATCTTTTCTTGGCTTCTTTATGATACACATTAAAACAAATTTTTACCTGGGTTACCCAAACTTTCGAGCCCCACTGTATATGTTTATACATAAACTCCCATTTTTATTGTATCTGCTATTAAAAAAGATACACTCTGGATGTTGTGGAGTCTGAACATAGCGGAAAACAGACAAAAGGCAAAAACAAAAAAGCAGCAACTGGAAAAGCAACAAGTGATATCATTAGGCAATAATCGATGATAGTCTGTCACTGCATCGATAAAGAATCGTCTAGGTCCGCATCGTGATGCAGTGATGCAGTGATTCTTTTCAACACCCCTACCGTGATGTCACCCATTGGTTTGTGGTCTACCTTTTTGTCTCAAACGTGGCATTTTGGCCAGCATCATCATGTTTTTTTGGAGCCAGGAATGACCCAATTTATATAAATAATGCTGAGAATCATTACGTACAATAAATTGTACAGGGATTCATTAGCATGAGCCATGAAGGGAGAGTCCCAGTCAAATGTTCCTGAGGAGTTACCAGGAGAACAACGGCTTTACAAGTGATGGAGGGAGATAGGCGAGAAAAAAAAAAAAAAAACTTGTATTCTTTAGACAATTAAAAGTTAGGCTTTTTCTCCCACACTCACATATTAAAAAAGACAACATGCACTACCAGAGGCCCTGCCCCGAGGCCCAGTCAATCTATCAGAGGCTGAAGTGTGCCATGGTACGGGGCAGTGCCAGTCACCTTGGACACGGGGTGTTGGCCAGTTTCATGGCACACTGCACATTAATGCTCCTCTCTCACTAGAGGTCAATAACTAGGCACACTCATTCACATGCACAGGCATGTATGCATGCTCGCACACTCACACAGCCACTACATTCACCTTTACATTCAGAGGCGGGAGCGAAGGAGTGATATGGATGGTTGGAGTGGGAAAATCACCTTTCAGTGGCCAGCAGTTGGCTTCTGTATAAAGTCCACAATTTATTCACACAGTGTAGAGCTACAACTCATTGGAATCTGTATGAGCATTGTTTCTGCATGCGCTGCAGTGGCTTTGCCTTGCTGTTGCTAAACATTGTAACCCTCATCACTGCAGTGTAATCCATTCTTAATATTTGGGTGAAAGGGAGAAGCTAAGTTATCAGCTAAGGATAGCTAGCTAACTTGGTAAGCAATGTGCATCCGTAATTCACATTACAAAGTGCCATGGATATGCATTGCCTATAGGGGACAGTTCAACTACTGGGTATTGCCGAGGAGCCTCTGAGCAAGGTACCACACCCCCACACTGCTCAGCGTGCCATCCTGAAAAGGCAGCCTTGTCACTCTGACATACAAAAATGCATATGTATTTGGGCCTGTTTGTGCATAAGTGTATTTGAGCCTGCATGTGTTTGTGACTAATAAATCAAGTGAGAAGTAAGGTCATTTTCTCATAGACTTCTACACAATCAGTCTTATTTTTGCAACCAGTGGAGTCGTCCCCTGCTGGCCATTAGAAAGGAAGCAAGTTTAAGGCAGTTTCACATTGACTTCACTTTTCAGACTGGAGGCTACGTCGTTAGTTACTTTGGTAACTCCAGATTCTATTAGTATAGGCGTAGCCCTCTAAGGGCTGCCGCGCAAATGTCGGTTACTGCCATGCCTTTAAATAGAGCGAAGCCTGTGCCAAAGGCTCAAAGGGGGGCTTCCCCAGAGCCCGGAGCACCAGAGCTAGGTCCCATTGGGGGGCGAGGGGGCGAACAGCCGGTTTTTGACGCCTAACCCCCTTCAGGAAACGCTTCACCAGGGGATGCGCAAAAACTGTCCTCTCACCGAAACCTTCGTGACAGGATGAGATGGCTGCTGCGTATGCTTTGACTGTAGATGGAGCCAAATCATTATCCACCAGAGTTTGTAGGTACGTCAGCACGAGAGGTAGGGGACACGATGTGGGGTCTGCGTCCCTCTCTGTGCACCAGCGCTGGAAGGCAGACCAGCGCCCTGCGTAGCCTGCTATGGTAGAGGGGGCTCTGGAGTACCACGGCGGGGGGCAAGTAATTCTGTAAGCGTTCCGCTCAGCAACCCGCCCACAGCCTCTGATTTATCACTGGGGGATGACAGATCGCCACCGTTCAGCTGCGATAGTGCGTCTCCCTGCCACGGAATCTGCAGGGGAGCCACCAGCAGCTGAACGAGGGTTGGGAACCAGGACGCACTCGTGCACTTCGGTGCCACCAGAACAATTAACAGATCCTCCTCCTGAACGCGCTCCAGGAGGCGAGGGATCAGAGGGACCGGGGGAAAAGCATATAGGAGGGTTT
>NC_045748.1:3695072-3718246 GCF_008692095.1 Etheostoma spectabile | reverse complement strand
TGGGCCAGGGTTTGTGGGAGAAGGCGTCTACGCCGAGGGGAGGGTTGCCCGCCGCTCAAGGAAAACCACAGTGTGCACTGTGTGTTCTCTCGTGAAGGAACAGATCCACCTCCGCTTCTCCGAACCTGTCCATAACGTTTGAACGTAGTGGGATTCAATCTCCACTCGTTGTGGGAGGGCCCCCCCTCGACATCAAGTCGGCCGCCCGGTTCAAAATCCCGGGGATAATACTGCTTTGAGAGACAGCAGGTGGCTGTGCCGCCACACCAGGAGGCGTCTGGCTATTCTAACAGCCGGGCTGAGCGTATGCCGCCCTGGCGGTTTATGAATGCCGCCGCGAGTTGTCCGTCCGTACTACAACATGCCTCCCCGTCACCACGTTGTAAAGTGTTTCAACACCTTCAACACCGTGGACAGCTCCAGGCAGTTTATGTGAGGGAGAGGAGGAGGAGGCCAGTCCTCTCCCACCACCTGTGACTCGCACATTCCCCCCCAGCCAGTGAGGGACGCGTCTGTGTACCCGTCACATATGACGTCACTCTGCCCAGGAGAACCCTGGAAGACAGGGTTTGGGGATTCCCCCAGTATGCCAGGTCTGATTGGAGGGAATGAGGGATGGACAGCATTTGCCATTTGTGGCGATGGGATCGAGCCGCTGGCGGTGGAACCACCTCTGGACTTTCCTCATGTGGAGGAGACCCAGGGGGACCACCGTGTGTGCCGCGGACATCATGCCCAAGAGCCGCATAACTGACAGCGCTGACACTGTCGTGCGCGGCCTGAAGCGGGACAACAGAGAAGTCAGGGCTTCCTGCCTCGGTGCTGACCGCCTGGCTCTCATGCTGATCGAGTCTACGCCCAGATAAACTATCGATTGCGCGGGGACAAGGCCGATCTTCTTCCAATTTATGGCAAAACCCAGCGTTTGTAGGTGCTGCAGAACCTCCATAGTGTGCAGCGCCCTGTCAAGAGGGGGCTAAAGAGCAGATCGTACAAATAAAAGAGACTCTGATGCCCCTCTCCGTAGAGGCTGGAGCGCAGTTTCCATGCACTTGGAAAAGTGCGGGGGGCTAGGAGTATCCGAACGGCAGCCGGTTGAACTGGAAACTGGCCCTTGGAGGAGAAGCGCAGGAATTTCTGTGCCTGGGATGATTTGGATGTGAAAGTAAGCGTCTTTCAGATCACGGATGTAAACCATTCGTTGTGGCGCACACATTCCAACATGTGCCTGTTGGTGAGCATGTGGAAGGGGCGCTCCATGACATAAAGGTTGAATTTTGACAGGTCGAGGATGGGACGCAGTCCTCCTGACTTCTTCGTGGTGAGAAAATAGCGAGAGTAAAAACCCTCGTTTTCCTCCCCTGGAGGGACGCGGGAAATAGCTCCGCTCGTCAGCAACCCTTCTAGCTCTGACGTCATTGCGTCTGACTCTGCCAGGGATGACACCGTCGTCTCCAACACACCCGCGAAAGGGGGCAGGGGGGAGGCGAACTGGAGTGTGTAACCCCGTGTTATCAGCTTTGACATCCACGAGTCCATGTGTGTCAAGCCAATCCATGCTGCGCTGCACTCTGACAGTGGGCGAGCACATGTCTGAGTGTTGTTCACCGGCAAGCAGGGAGCGCAGAGCCCATCCCGCCGCTGGGCGAGACGAGTGATCGCGTCGCCCAGCCCATGGTAAGGCTTTTCGGAAGGGCAGTGGCCGGTCGCCGCCGTGTGGGGCGGGAGCGGTCACTGGGTTAACCCGACCCCCACCCCATCCGGCATCGCCGTGGAGGTGGGTGGACAAGCTTCATCAACCACCGTGGGTGGACGTCATTTCCGCTGCCTGCGCAGTGAGGACGCAATGGCGCCCCGCTCGCGGCGACGGCCGGTGTGTGCTGGTGTGGGGAACGAGTCAACGATAACAGCGCCTTGTTTAGAGCAAACAGGGCTGTTCGGCTGAGGGAAACAGTCTTTAGAGGGAGGGAGTGGCTTAAAAGGGCCAGTGTGTTTCCAACTCTCAGCTGAAGAGGGACAGTCGATCCCCACGTCCCGTCATTGCCACCACCGCTGCTGCTTGCTGGGTGGCTCGGGAGGCGGGTTGGACCAGGTGGGGGCCGCTCTCATGGTCCTCGGCCTCGTGCAGGTGGACGGCGTGTGGCATCGGTCGCGTGCGGAGGGGAACGGGTGGGGGCCCTGATGCCGAAGCTGGGAAGACGCAGCCGCAGCCGATGCTGCGGGGCGTTCCGCTTGTGGCGGTGTCATGGCAACGGTGTGCTGTGGAGGAGGAGCCTTCCCGAGCCGAGCCTCGAAGCCGCTCGGCGTCCTCGAGGGACCGAAGGAAAACCCGCGTCTGTGTCGCCTGAACCCGAGTAAACGGGCATAGCGAGAGACGGAGCCTTCAGTTTCCCCGGTGGGAGAAAGCCTCCTCCACAAATGGCCGAAGCTCCGCGAAGCGTGGCCAGAGTGGGCCGTGAAGAGGGCAGCTCCTGGGCCATAGCGGGAAAGCGTTAATCGCCGTCTCGAGGCCCAATCCCCCCAAGGGGGAGAAGGGGGACCCTCCCAGAGGGGAGGAGGGAAACCGGTGATGGAGGCGCTGTCAGAGAGAGCGGAGTCAGCGGACTCATGCTCGTCGAAACGCGTCGTCAGCGGCTCCAAGGTGCCGCCGGATTCCTGTCTGTCTGCCCAGCTGCCGTCTCGTCCGCTAGACTGGCAAACCAGAAAAGCTTCCGCCGTCGAGTTAGCTTTAGATGACAGGCGGGCGAAAACTGGCAGGAGGCATGGCGGGTGAGAGCCTGGCCGGCTGTGAACGGCACCCAGGCAGAAGGATGTAGCCGGTCCGGCAGGAGGGGGCAGAGCGGGCACCGGCGGAAGGTCTTGAGCTTGACTTCATACTGCGAAGTTGAAGAAAAAGTGGAAGTCGAACAACGGGTCCGCTCTGTATATATGCAGTAAATGCGGACGTAGTTGAGGCCCGTGCTGGACGCTAGGGCGGGAAAGAAAATCTTCACGACTGCGCATGCCCGAAGGGATAAACCAATAGCGTAGCCCTTAGAGGGCGAAGCCTATACGAAATAGAACCATTTGTTATATACACGCACAGGGTTACTTATAGCTTTTTAGTATCTTTTCTCATAATTCTGTCAATTACTGTAATTATTCATAATGATTCCTTATATAGGTATTTCCCAGTAACTCTTCATTATCTACTACATAGTCCTCGATTTGGGGTTATTCACAAATGAGTTATTTGACGATTTATCAGTTTTTTTTTTCTGGTTCTTCACCCGTTCTTTAGTAACTGCACCTAATTTGGTGTGCAGTATGTGAAATGTTACGCATATCTCAAGACCTGCATATTTTCACTCACTCATGAATGCACTCCCTGATCCTTCTCTTCCTTCCCTCTCCATTTAATCAGCTACAAAGCACTAGCATACTTAACGTGAGATGCACAGCCTCAATGTTCTGTCTTGAGCCTGTACAGTGTTCCATGCTGTACCAGCAAGGCATGCTCCTTATAGTTTTCCAATAGTGGATGAAGCCTGTCCTTGATTTGTTGTTTCTCCATAAAAGACAGCAATCTATAAGCCTGGTAGGCTGGATAGGAAAGATGCCATTCGGAGACAGATTATGTGGTGCTAACAGGATCGGCATTGGTGGATGAGACCAGGGAGGAAAATAATAAAGGAAGGGGGGCTGCTATTGATTGTACTTCTTTCAGAGCGACTGCATTTTTTTTTATTGGGCTTCTTGAGTGCTTGGTAGTGACGCATTTTTTTAAGGCATCATCTATTTGTGTCTTTTATTTTCCTTTTAAAGCAATAAATGCTGTAAGTTACTAATTTCTGCATCATTTCTTTAAATTGGAATCAAATTGTTGAGGGACAATATTTAAAACAAATCCATGAAAATCAGCAATTCCCCAGAATTAACCGTAATATGTGCAGTATTTCTTAAAATCGGTTTGTTGCATTACTGCTTGATGTCTTCGTCAAAAGCCAAATAGTTTGGACAAACACTCTTTCTACTATACGTCATGGTTGGCTTAAAAGCTATCAAGCCCCACTTAAAGAGACCTAATCCATGTTAGCTATGCTCACAACAGCCCAATTGATCATGCAAGACTCCATAACACAAATTAAAAATCAAGTCACCACATATGGTTAGCCTCTGAGAACCCTTCCCCTAATAAAATATGTTCAGTTAATTTGATTAGCAAGTACGTTAGTAAGAATGTAATTCCATTATATTAAATGTATCTGCAAAGGTTTACTGTTAATGTATATCATTTGTTTTCCCAACAATACAAACTACTTGTAACTGAAGCAGCGCATTTGTTAAGGGTGAAATTAAAACCATGGTCTCGGTTAAATACTGAACAAGTCTGAATAGAAGCATGATGCACTGACTTTTTCCGCTAATCAACCATAACCACAATCTTAACCAACCAAAGTAGTAGCAACACTATGTAACTTTTCCCTTTTCGGTCCCTCTACAGGTTGCTCCATTGGAACTACAGCACCCAAGGCTGTGTTCTAATGTAAGGGGACCGAAGCTGCAAGACGCACAACCTGTAGTTATAATGAGGCAACCTGTAGGGGGATCAAAGATAGAACAGTTATATAGTATTGCTTTACCTTTGATGTAAGGTAAAGTGTACCTTAAACCTATCAACATATGTGATCCAGTATGTGAACCCTGGTCTTAGTGTTAAAGTCCTCTGTTTTTGTGCACTGGACTACTTTTTACATACCATTGACAGAGCAAATTAGCAGTAAAAGGACTTTATTTGTATGAAATAGGGTTGCCTCTAAATATACATTCCAATCCAACTCTCACAATACAAGGAGATATGGTTGTCTACACTCCTTTTTTCAAAGTCATATTTTCATGCAATTTGTCTATGTTTTCGGCCCTGCAGAACCCATCTGCTCTCACATCAGAATACTTAAAGATACTGCAGTCTGAATTTTGCTTCCAGGTTTGTACAATAAATACCGCAAGGCCCTCCTAGAGATGCAACTGTGTGGAAATCCCTGTGTGATCTCGTGTGGGACGTCTTCATTTCCGATGCTGTGTAGATCCACCTACAACAGCTGGCTCCCAGCCCAGGTTCCCATGCTCCTTGTGTGGGCTCTGAGCTTGCCTTAATTCCACCCAGTGGGCACTTGGGATTCCAGCTGAGATCAAAAGACCACACTTGATGCCAATGGAAGTGTAATCCCACCTTTTACACTTTCCATCCATTGCAACATTTGAGTGATGCCAGCGAGAAAAGATTTCACAAATTCACCTCCACCCATCTGAATGTCCAGGGACAGAATGAAGGATTTTTTTTTTTCAGTCAAGGTATCTATAAAAAATGTAGTCATCTTAGAAATAAATGACATGTATAAAATGATAAATAAGTAACACATTTACTAAGATTTACAGAGAATATTTAAGGAATACACACTTCTTGTGTGTGGGTTATTAGTTTCTCTTTGGAAATTAGGTTTTTGAGTAAGTAAATTATGTCAATCGATTTTGATGAAGTACTCTGGCAACTCCTTATTTGACTGTTTTCACAGTAAATAAGTGTACTTTAAGCACTAAGCCACGGCTACGGACAGGGACTTTGTTGTCATTTGGTTTTGGCAAACATCACTCTTTTATCGACGCATGCATAAACAGTGTTCATTACGTCAGCAGTCATTGCTAATTAGATTCTTGCTGGCTAGATTTATGTGTGGGACGCTTTATGGGCAGCTACAATTAAATTTATCAGAGCCTCTGTGTTGTCAGACCTAGAGAGAAACATATTTTAAACTGGTAGCGTCAAAAGAGGACTGGACTTTTGGTCTGATTTGGCAAGATCTGGGATCTGAGGGGATTACTGTACACATAGAAGATGACAATCACTAGATTAAAGTGAGCCAGGGAAGCTTTTTCGTTCTAAGCTTATTCAAAGGAATCCTACTGAGCTTCTCTTTATCTGTTAAAAGTCAGCCTCTATGTTTTGCAAGAATTACCAGCCACAAGATGAGCTCAATAATTGCTATGGAAACCAGGACGGAATTTCTTTTACTTTCTAATGAAGAAATGCTCACCCTTCTTGTTTGAACGTCATACTCCTCCACTTGTACCTGGGTCATGCAACAAGCTGCTGCTCCTCACCACCTGGGACCAAGCTAAGTGAGGAATCAGGATTTTTTTCTTTAACTGCTATCCACCTTTGGTTCAAACTAGAAAAACAGTCTCAACTATTTTTTTTCTTCTCAACACTTGTCTTTCCCTATTTCTTTGGACCAATACTTGCCTTACTAAGAAAATAGAAAAAAGAAATGTATGGTCTGTAAAAAATAACCCAAGAGCAGTTCAGCAATCTGACGATGTCTTGAAGAAATATGTCAAGCAATTCAATAAAAGTGGTGTTTGATGTCTTCGATTTCCCCAAGCATCACCTAAGTTGGAAGGCCTCATTTTACCAACAACCTCTTATTTATTTTTGGCAGGGAGTGAAGTCAAGTCAAGGTGTTCTTAAATGGTAGCAATTTAGAAAAGTGGATTGAGCCTGGCTTTCTGATGGCCTGCGGGCAGGAAACAGCTACAGGGAGCTGACTGAGTACCTGCTCTGCAGGGGTCACCTTCGCCTCTCCACCGCATTGTAAGGAATCAATGCTGCAAAAAAAATATATATATATTTTTTTAGAAGACTTAGTTGTCATGCTATAGAATCCAAATGCTATTGATATTGTAAAAAACTTAACAAAACTTCTTTTCCAAAGTTTTCTGTAAGTAGCCTTTTAAACTTTTGGCACTATAGCAATCATAGAAGTCCTTGTTGATATGAACTAGGGAAACCCTTAATGTAGTGGGGGCCTGTCATTCCAGTTTGCTTAAAATAACTTCAGATTGTGGAAAGGACAAAGCAGTGAGAGCTGTAAAATAGTGCAACTGAGTTTATTTCAGCATATCACTCGGTTTAGGAACAGAGGCATCATTGAACTGAGGGTTTCTGCCAAAGGTCTGCTACCAGTCTCGAAAAACTGTAGCAAAGAGAAGGATTATGGGAGATCGACTTTGACTTGTTTTGAACTTCCTCCTTCCCCTTTGGTATCGACTTTTATCGATTTAGTCAGTTTTTTTCTGCTTTTGCCATTTGTGTCTGCCTTTGTTATTTTACGCATGATTTTGCAAAATGTACCCAGAGAAAAGAATAAAAGTTGCCAACATGAAAACAACAGGATGGAGAACGCTGGGAACGTTTGATATGAAATGTTTTGTCGCTTACCATTTTTAAGAGCTTAAGTATCACAGTGCGAGCATGTGAAGTGGACCAAAAAAAAAAAAAAAACTCTAGCAGCACGTCCAGGTGTAAAAACTCTGAGATCCCCATGAAACTGAAGCAATTTTAGATCAAACTTTCCCCTAATGCAGACAACACCTAATACAGCAGCTACAATGGCTAGAACTGGTGTACCCTAGACATTTTTTTCCAGCAAATAATAGAGCTCTTGGTGTTGTCCCGGCTGACCTGAGAGCTGTGAGGACAGAGTCAGAACAGGGATTGTTTATATAGAAAGCTGCACCCGCAGACAAACACTTTGAAAATGGAAAAAAAAAGGCTTGGGTTTGAAAATGTCATGATGGTCTCAACCAGATTGTTTACTGTGTGATCTTAAAAGGCCAGACCTCAGTCATCTATCAGTGTAATATCCTTAATAATAGTAGGCTATAATGAATTAGGCCAGTTAGAATCCAGTTCTCTGTCCAATTAATTGAGACCTGTCAATGTAGACTCAATTAATCAGTGCCGCTCTGCAACAATGAAAGAGTGAGAATAAATCTAATGTTATAAGTGGGATTATGGAGTCTGTAATATTAAAATCAATAAAAGTGTGGGGAGGGAAACACCACCAAAGCAAAATCAGCAGGCTTGCATTGCTTCTACAAATCCATTTAGGGACCTTGGGACACATAATAATTCAAAACGGGGGGATTATTCCTGCGTGCTGTTCTGGCTGAGATATACAATCTTGAGCCGTGCATAGGTCAACATCGTTTTTTAACTACCATCCAGGAAAGGGCCGAGAACGGTGCAAAGCTTACAAGGCAGTCATTTTCACCCACGAGAAAGGTGGGCCATTTACTGATAGCAGCTGCCAGTTCGAGGATACAGGGGGAAAATATGCCTGGAAACACAACGACGAGATAGCAAATCGTGGAAAGAGTGCATACTCTAGTCTCATGCTAAAACGCCGTGTTAAATGGATCAGAATAATCACAGATTGTTGCATGGTAAATTTCCATCACTAAAAGGGATGTGGATGTAGTTGGGCATTTATAGAATTATATGCTCACCGATGACGGCATTTGTAGTTAATCACCCCTCCGAATTAATGCATAGGTGCGGATTTATGATAAATAGGAACCATAAGGCCTGCATGCAAAAAAGCTGTTTAAGTATGTTCAGGGTCTGTGGATAAATTACGGCACAGTAAATTGGGAGGTGCTGTGTCATGCTGTGAGGTTGCAGGCATACAGCAGCAGTGAATCCTCCTTCACAGTAGAAACACACAGCAATCTATCTGATTTAACGGTGGCGACAGAGAGGGAGAAGAAGGGGGGGGAGTTGGGGGACACCGCATACAGAAAAGAGTGAAGGGGAGAGAGTGGCAGATAGGGTAGGATAAAGGGAGATTGAGTGAAAGAATGAAAGAGTCCTCTTGGAAGATGGCGACAGCTTTCTTGTACAGGAGAGAGGAAGTCACTGAAGCGAAGGAGACACCGTCCCCTTTCCTGCTCCTTCGGAGCTGACACCTCTCCTCACACAAAAGGTCATCCTCCATTTTCCCACCATCCAACTAAGATTGTCACACATACATATACTTTAACACTGTCTGTCTTGTGCACTGTACATGTATTACTTTAATAGACATTGACTGAGACAGCCTGTCTTCCTCCATCACTTTGAGTACCAGTATGGCATACAATTACAGATCTAAAGAAGTGGATATGCTTAATGGCTATGTGAGGGCGTTTTCACACCTGCAGTTTGTTTGCTTTGGTTAAATCAATTGGTGAGTTAGTCAACTTGGAGCAATTGCCTTCGGTTGGTTTGGGTTCCCACCTGAAAAAAATCCAAGCGTACAAATTGCGTCATTACAAATCAGGCAAGTACGTCCAGCTCTTATTGGTTGGATATGCATGGGGGCGGAGAAAGTAAATACAGTAAGAAGGTCCTGGGTTCTGTTCTAGTGGTCAAACTAGCATTTCACTATTTCACACATTGTTTTGCAAGAGACGGTTACTAAGTCTGCTCTGGTCACGGAATTCGCTCTGCTCTGTTGGCGTCTGTCTCCAATTTTAGCGGCAGGCGGTTTGACAACGGAGATATGAGTGACGGACGGCGCGATGACCGCAGTCTATTTTTGTGATATAAACACGCAAGCTGCTACAGTGTTGTGATCCAACCACCTTGCTACAGGAGACATTAGCTCAGACTGGGTAAGTTGTGTAGTTGGTCCGGTTCGAGTAAGGATCATGCTCTCACCACAAACAAAACACTCCAGAGTTTATTGACAGTGTGGGAAGGACACCTCTTCAAGCAGGTCTCGGTATGCTCAGTTGGTCTCTGTGGTACCCACCAGAGTTCGATGCCACGTTCTCACCTGCCCAACGAATCGCACCAGCGGGGCAAACACACTAACCTCGATTTTAACGAACTAAAGACTGACAGTGTGAAAACGCCCTTAGAGTTCAGCAGCCTGAACCAAAATAATAATGGCCATTTTGTTGCATGAAGTAAACCATTTCAAACATTGTGTTTTCTGTTGCTTTTCTTCTCTTCTCTCTCTCTGACTCTGCCATCTTTCGTCCGATGCATGTATGTGCTGCAAGTAGAAAAACAATGGCCTGGGAAGCGGGAACAGGGACGGGTGCTAAAAACATCACAACTGTATTCTTACAGTAGATCTATACTGGTAAACCATTTTGAGATGCAGTGTAGTGTTTCGGGTAGTTGAGTGCAATGTGTGTATTGCCACTAAACCACTGGCCCATCAGCTAGCAGACAGAAGGATAAAAGTTTTGTTCCGTCGTGGCATATCTGAGATGGTCTTTGCGTCAGATTTGTTCCTTTCCTTTGATGGGTGAGAAAAGCTTTCCAAAGCCCAGCATCACCACTTGAAAACATATTAGAATATAATAAAATATATATATGACGGGGATGCAAGGATATGCAAGGTTGTTTTAGACATCATTTTGCGTCCAACTTTGTGGAAAAGTTTGCACAAGGCCCTGTCCGTTTCAACATAATAGTGTCCCTGGGCAAAAATAAAATTGTTTTCCAATTTGTTGAGGAGGCCTTGTAAGGCCTGCACAGAGCCCTGACCTAAACCACATCCAAACACGTTGGAAGAGCTGGAACCACAGACTGTGAGCCACGCATTATTGCCCCAACATAAGAGGGATTTCACAAATGCTCTTATGACAATGCAAATCAAGGTAATAATGTATTCTGCGACATTAAAAAAAAAAAAAAAAAATGACTGCTCTGACATCAGAGAAGGAAATCCATTTCCTTTTTAATTAAAAAAAATTGTCTGCCAAGATACACTCCCAGCACTGGGTACCTGTTGATTTTACTTACTACCAAAGCCCAAAGGTGCTTGCCACAGGTTATTGCTGACCTTTGTTTCCTCTATGTCCCCCTCAGACACAAACTCCTGTATTTGTTCCAAGATCTAGACTTACTCAAAGTTAAGAACTTGCAGCTGGCGCTCCTTAACTTTTGAATGCCTTTTTAGCAACAATAATAATCAAGCGACTTTGTAGAGTAGATAATTTTTCAACAAATCTGTATAACTGAGTCTCTCCACATAGAATCATGCAAAAGCACCACTTGAAACTTATGTTTACCAGATATGTGGTCCTATTTTTTGGAAAACCAATCTCCAGAATGGAAAAAGCTTAGGAAATTACTAATCAACAAAGAAATGTTGGTCGACTAAGACCACACCAACCGATTAGTCGACTAATTAACTAAGAGGGGGCAGCCCTACACTTTCGACTCTCTAAAATCCCTTTAACAACTTTTAAAATTAGCTTATCAGTGATCAGTCTCCCAGCCTCTCACAGCTAAGGAGGGTCTGGCTGGACCACACAGCATTCCGGGATGGGAGAAAAAAGTGCTCTGGTGAATTGGCATGGCTTTAAACCAATCACAATGTCTGGTGGCGCTTAGCGCCAGCAGAGCAATAGTGCCTCTGCAAAATAGCCTCGGAAGGAACTTGTTTGTGGAACAGCTGGTTGCAAGTTGTTTTAGTCGTGCAACAGAAAACTCAGATTGTAAAGATTTACCCTGCCGAGATTGGAGGAGCAGTTAACCATCGTTGTCAAAAATCCACCGAGTTTAAAATTACAAACAAAGAAATGGGAAGGTTACATTCATCCGGCCAAAATTAGGGTCATCCGGGTCTGAATTTCCAGCTGTACTGAATAATCCCATGAGTGGAATATAAGCATGATCTGTGATTTACCTAATAACTGTATTGGACATTTTTATCGGTTTATATGTTTGTGGTTTGTGTAAAGCACTTGTTTTTAAAGTTAATGTCAGCGTATTAAAGTCAGTTATTATGTATGTACTTAGAGTATCATTCACTCAGCACGTAAGGACCAATTGGCTGGATCAGATAGAGGGGCCATGTACTGCACAGTAGACAGATGACAGATACTAAAAGTAATAAATTACACAGGGAATCATGTGAGAAACTCATTGTATAATGTAAATCATGGGTGTGAATGGCAATGAATGCATGTCTGAAAGACATGAGGAAAAAATGAAGAGAGCGTGTCAGTTTCAAAGCTTTTACATAACTATTCAAATGGTACTGTATAACAGTAGTTCATGTGCATTATATACAGGAGACATGTGCTTTACATTTCTAAAAGAAACAGACAAACATGAATGAAATGAAATCTGGTAATCATCCTGGATGTACATGCAAAAAAATGTGGCACCAGCAGAAAAAAAAACATCATAGTCCTGGACAAACTGACAAAATAAAGTTACAAGGATTCACCAAATGGAATAAATGGTTTATGGTCATCATGCCTGATGGTTATAAGTAGAACTGAAGTAATCTTAATTTATTTTATATATTTGTCTGTTTTTCACCAATTATATTTCTTTTTTCTTCATCTAGGACTCTTTGCCACTAATATGTGCAATGTACATTGCTCATTCATACACAAGTGACATAGTTTTGTTAGGACACGTCATGTAAGATACTCTGCCTAACTAAAGTGTCCCAGTATTCAAAAAGGCATCATCTTGCTTATGTTTTTGCATGCTAACAGTTGCTAGTTACTTACTAAACACAAGTAAATCTGAGGCCAATGTCAGTTCTTTTGATCAGAAACAAAATACTTGGCAAATAACAAAATTGGATCTGATGACTACGCTAGTGATTACAGTTCATCCGAGGGTTCCATGAATGTGCCAAAATTTCAGTCCATAAAATATTTGTTGAGACATTTTAGTCAAAAAACAATGTCAACCACATGTACAAATAATATAAAAATGTTGTACCAATCCATCATTTAGTAGAGGTATTTCACTAGATAAGTCAAATTTGACTGGTGGCTCTATAGTCAGAGAACTCCCAAAGTCAGTAAGATTAATCCTCTTATGCACAAATGTCCGTCAAAATGTCCTGCGATCCATCCAATAGCTGTTCTTGCCCAAAGTGGTGGACCAGCCACCTTGCCATCCCTAGAGTCCTAGCTTGGCGTACAAACTGAAATGTGAAAGAACCAATTGCTCATTAAATTATTTGTGATTGTTTACTATTGTTGAAAAAAAGGAGTTGAACACTTAATCAAAACGGTCACACAATTTAAATTGCACTAACTTGGGGTTGAATTGTTATGTCCTGAGAGTGTACGTCAGATACAAACACTGACCAAAGCAAAAATCTTAAGGCTTGTATTAGTGACGTATGCTTTGTACCATATTACTTCATGTTTGTGCTCATCATCTCATTTTAAGATAAGAAGTACTCGATATTGCATTGAGTGTATGTGCCGTTGGATTCTGTGTGTGCGCGTGTATACACTTGTGCATGGCGATAGCGGGCGGTAGGAGGTATCTAATTACTTTTTGTTCACTTATAATACAATGTTTTGCTGCAAACGATTTGTCATCATGTTGTCCACATCGTAGAGCCAGATTCACCCACCAGCTCAGGCGGCCACATGCGGGATCAGGCATGAGCAATCTGTTCAGCAAACGACAAAATGTTGTCCTTGTATGCAGACTCACCTTGGAATCTGACATTAAATATGTGAAAATCTGGCATTTTATTGATATACAACGGTCTCAGGGCATTTGTAAGATAGCCCAATTGGTCCAATTAACAGATGGAATGAAAGTATTTTGGGTTGCATTTTAAAGAAGGCTTTTTCCCTTTATTTAGATTGTAATCTTGTATGTATTATCCAGTATTAAAACAGCTGAGCCACCAAAGAGCAGATCAAGGGATTGCACATCATAAAAGTGGAAATGAATTAGTTCAAATATCAAAACTTTTAAATAAAATTAAATGAAAAGATTATCTTCAATGAGACATAGCGAGAGATTGAGTTTTACTGATCGTTCAGACTGAAGGACAGAAGAGTTTACACCAGGTGAGTTATGGGGGAAACCGCACAAAAAAAAAAAAAACAATAGAAACATTGAATAGGCACTAAGAATATACATACAAGTTATACTATATCTTGTGATTTCCTTCATTCCAGGCTGGTACCAGTGCCAATCATTATATTTATTATTTATTTAATTGACATGAAGCCTTGAAATCTCCTTCAGAAGGGCATTTACACATTGAAAATTCTGTTTTACCTTATTGAATTTGTTTGTCAAAGTAAAATGATCGGGTCAGGTGCCAGCACAGTCACGGACAAAGGTGTCTTGAAAGCTCCCGTGCTGTGCTTCAAGAATGCTCTGAAATGCGATGGTCAGGTTGAGTTGGTGCAACCTCCTCTTCTGAAATTGTTTATATAGTTATAAAAAAGTCATTATTCTGGCCACACATAGGAAATAGAGGAAATGCATGGTCTGGATGAATGGTGGGTTTACAAATGGCAGGACTTTGAGGTAAACTAAATAAAAAAAATGTGAATATTTGGCAATGTTTGACCCAGTCTGTATGAAGATTTTGCAACTCACAGTTGTTCATTTACCGCATTTACTCATGTTGAGGAAAATACTACACTTTTCTTAAAAAAGGTGCCAAGCAATGGTGGGTGATGTCACTTCTTGTTAACCTCAAAGTATATCAAACAAAACAAAGGCTAGCTGTCCCTTCCTCCTCCTCCCTCATGCGTCCCCTTCCCCTCCGTTCGCGCACTAACCCCCCCAAGCCCACCCCCAATCCTTTGGCAGTTATTGGCTGGAACCCTGGGGGTGTTAGCTTTGGTGCAGGTGGGCGCAGTTTGGTTGTTGCCGTGTGTAGACCCTGGGCGTCTACAGAGGCCGTGTTTTTGACAGTTTGTTCTGACAGGCAGCTAGCGGATGAGTGAGGAGAGGTTTGCTGTAGTGTGAAAAAAAATAGCCTAAAATATGGTGACATCGCTAAGAGCACCTGGGAGCGTATTGCAATCGCAAATAGTTTGAGATAAATTATTTTATCTGAGACATGAAATGCACAGCATTCAAAGACATGGTGCTCTGAGATCAAATAAGATAGTTGCTGAAGATCATATTGGTACCAATGAAACACATCCTCTTCTCAGTCAAATGGAACGTGACGTCATACACACACCCCTGCTGGAATTAGAAGAACAATGCGTCACTTTCTCAATGGTGTTTCCGCTGAACTTTAAACACAATAAGGCACCAAAGCTGCTTTTTCTTCATGTGAAAAGTGAGTTTGGTGATCATATTTTTATGTGTTGCAGAGCGAACATGGCTGTGCTAAAATGCCTCTTGACGTTTAATGGCCAGATTCTCTCAAATTTAAAACAACCCAAGGCTACAAACATGAGGCCCAGGTGTCTCAGGTGAAGCCTGCAGCCAACTTCTGACTTTGTGGCAACATTTGATTTCCTGTTTGAATACAACACCATGATGGCAACGGTGATTGAAAACTAAGAACATATCCATCACAAATAGGAGTGAGAGAACATTTTTATTTAAATTGACCAGAGTGGGTTAATAATTCACAATCTAAGAACCAAGTAATGTCAGTTTGAATGTAAAACAGAAGTTGCAGAAATGGGATGCTGAGAGGCTGACAACATCAAAACGAGCACTCTTTCTCAGAAAATAATTACAGAATATAGATTTGACGTTGAACCAGCATGATGTCAGCCCAATCTAACACTGTGAGGCTCCTCCACAGGGTGCTCTCAGCAGGAATCCACTGACGATATTGCATGCGGGTGCTACTCTCCCATGGAAAGCCATCAACTAGAGATGTGAAGAGAACCAAACAGGGACAGTATTATACTAAAAATGGGACTTAAAAAAATAAATGGACCACACACACACTCACACAGGGATTGGATTGTGACATATTTCCATGAGCACTGACATTTGTCTTCCTGGGCAAAAATGTAGCAATTTCAAAAAAGGTAGTACCTCCTTTCTTTGCTTCTTTAATAAAAGTGTCCCAGAACATAAATAAACAGAAGGGCAATCAAAGAGCACAGACTTCCACCAAGGTCAAAGGCTCCCATCTTGTCAATATTAAAGAAAATGTGTGTATCTGCTCATAATCAATTTATTATTTATTTATTATTTTTAATCCTTGGCAAGTAACAATATGTAGCATGAGACATGTAGTGGCTATGCCATACGTTCTGAAAAAAGGGAGTAAAACCAAGCAGTAGTTGAAAGATTGTCTTTTCAAAGAGGACAGTCTGTTCATTTCATATGTTGCCAAAAATTAATATAGTAATAGACCACTACTTTCCACTCACCAAAACTCTTTTGGTCAGACCCTTGGAGTCATATTTCAACAGTTGCGGGTAAAACACATAGTTAGGGTTGGGAAAAGATCATGGGTGAGGTAAAAGATATTATTTAATGAAGCATTTACACAAACTGTGGCTGTACTGAGACTGTCTGTTGAAAACGTCTCTTAGTATTGAATGGGGTAAGCGTGTTAAAATGCAGCAGGGGGTGGCACAGGGGGGAGCGGGAAAAAATACATAGCACGAAAAAAGCAGTTTGCAACCAAAAAGTTGAGACCGATTCAACTTCTGTAGAAAAGCAAGCCGACGTCAACCTGCAGTTGCCAATCATGTCAGCAGCATCAGCAATCAGGCAATCCATTAAGGCGATGTGAGAGGTCCCGTATAGCCAACTCACTGCTCCCTCACTCCCAGAGCAATGTTTAAGACAATGAAGGGGGAATAAACAGAATTACAATGAGTCTGAGGAGTTTTTTGTAAAAGCTGAATTTTTAATGAAACAAGCGCCAACTCTCCTTTCTCTATGAAAGTGACGCTGCCTCAGGCATTTGGATATGTTGAGTCTCTAAGGATCTGATGGAAAACAATCATTGTAAGATAAGTCTGGTTCGTGCCTTTTGTTTTGTAGATAATTGAGCCGTTGGTGTGCACATAACCACTTTTGTTTTACTGATGTGTTTATTATAGGAGTGCAAGGGTTATGTATTAGCTCGTGCTTGTGTGCCCCAATGGCAGGGTGCATTGCATTCTTAAAATTGTCATGTGATTTCCGTGAAGCCCAAAGCGTTTTGGCCCGTTAACCTACACCTTTTCCTCTCCCTGTCATCTCCTTGAGGCGTGCAGGCGCTGGAGCATGAAGGCGAGCATGCTGCTCTCCCTCATTGAGGATGCCAGTCGTCTCTCCGGTGTCCGCAGGCACACGGCAGTCGACAAGCACCTAAGACAGGGGACGAACGAAGACATGAGGTTATAACACAACAGCGGAAACAAATTTGAGAAGAACACGTCGGCCCATCGGAATCAATCATCATTACTTTAACAATGGTAAGGAGGGAGTTGTGGTTTCTGTTAGATCAGAGAAAAAATACAGACACAGGCACAAAACATCCGAGACAAAGTGACAAAGGACAGCGCGGATGGAGGAGTTAAACGTTGTGGCAGTATCACAGAGGGAAAAGGAGTCCAGTGATTTCTCTCTTTTTATCATACTACCCACTTAGAGAGCTGGGATGATTAATAGAAATAGGCCGAATCGTGCTGAACTATTGGTGTGATGAAAAATCCAGCAGCAGTATGCACTTTGATAAGTAATCAAAAGGAATAAAGAAGTTAAAAAATGTTTTTCTTTTAAATACCCTGCTGGATTAAGATATTGTATGTGCAGTAGGCAGGGCTGGCTCATTTGACAAGACAATAGGCCCGCTTGTGACACACAGTAAAGAGTATCATCTTTTTTTATGATTTATGTAATTCTTAGAGATATTTCCATGACGATATTTTAAAACAAAGATTTGGATGTTGTGCAAAGGAAAGCTTACAATGCAATGTATACAAGGCAATTATTCTGTTGGTTTTGCACCACTGCACTTTAAAGCCCATGTTGCAGGTTAATTTTCCAACAAATTTGCACTTATTGATTGTGGTAATAAAATTCAAACTGTGATCCACTGATGATATCATAGGCATCATATTTATCAGTGGTTTGCTTTTCTTCACAATGGCATTGCATGACGTCCACAAGGGAGAGCGAAGCCACCGCTTAGAGAGACCATTGAGAGTAACGAGAGAGATAGAAGACAAACAGTGTAAGAAAGAGTGTTCAGCAACAGATTCTAGATAAATACATACATATACATAGAAGCCTATATATATAGCTAGACCTGTAGACAGATAGACAGTATGATAGATATATTTAGAGAGAGAGAGAGAGATAGATAGCTATAGCTAGCATAGGTATAGCTAGCAAGCTAGCTAGCATACCGGTATAGCTAGCTGCTAAGGTATGCTAGTAGTACCGGTATTAGCTAGCGAGCTAGCGAGCTGTAGGTTAGCTAGCTAGGTAGGAAGGTGGGTACAATTTGTCCGTGTTAGGGGGCAGATTTTCAAAGACGACGTCAAGAATTCAAAGATCTGAAAGTGAAACACAGCTTAGACGGGTGATGTTGTTCGGTTTTCCAAGTTAGAGATAGCTAACGCTACGCCGCGGACGTTAGCACAACAGCGTTAGCCAACCTGATAGGTAAATATACGACTGCCTTTGGGTTCCATATTATGCGCCATGTTGTCAAATCCTACATACAGGAAGGTGGGTTCAATTTGTCTGTAGGGGGGCCAATTTTTCAAAGACGGACGTAACCAAGAATTCAAAGATCTGAAAGTGAAACAGCTTAGACGGGGATGTTGTTCGGCTTTTCACCAAGTTGAGGCTAGCTAATATTACGCCGCGGAAGTTTAGCACAACAGGGTAGCTAGCCTGCTAGATAAAATATTACAACTGCCTTTGGTGTTGCTATATATGCGTCATGTTGTCAACATCATACATGTGGCATTAGTGCACTTTTGTACCAATTGTAGGAATGAGAATAATAAGCTCGCTCCTACGAGATGGGTGGTTTTTGTTACGTTACAACAAGCTAAATGGCCATAGTTAGCCTGTAGCGGATGCTAGCGGATTAACGTTGTGTAGCCAGCAACTTCGGCAGTAGAGGTTCGGTAAGCTAACCACGACGGCGTTGTCGCCACAATCAACCTGCAGTGATGTTGAAATGGAGACACGCATATCGGTTTCTTTCCCTGAGATCGGACATTATTTTTTCATGACGTTTAAAAATAAATGAAGAGTAGCCCGAGTGTGCGCGGTATGAGCTTCCCGACCGGAGGCACTTGCACAGCACCAGCTTTCACCGCAGCTTCGCCGCACACACACAAAGCACCGGCCAAACAGCGACACGTTTCACGAGGTTAGAGGTAAACACTTAGAAAAAACACTCGGGGATGCTTTCTATTCTTATATCTAGATAAGTGTACCAGTACTTATCTGAACTAACAACATGATCCCTGTCACTAGATAGAGAGAAAACGTGACGTTCACTCGCTGCTATTCACTGACAGTAGTAAAAAGTAAATCTGTATGCACCTGCTGCGTTGCATAATAAGGAGGTAAATAAGGAGGACTCCCCCACATTGACAATTCCTCATTGCCTGTCAAGTCTGTCAGGTTCGTAATTATTCGGCTGCTGGCCTATCCTCCTCTTCCTCATCCCAGTCAGTCACCGTAGTTCTAGTGCCCAGGCTGAGACGGAACCCCTTGAGTGACGTCATCGCCGGATTGACTCAGAAAACCTGCGAATACCAAAATGACCAAAAACTAACTTTCAAAACCTATTTGGAGACATGTTTAAAAATGATTATACATATCTTGAGGCTTTTTGTGACCCAATAATCACATGGTGGTTAACTTGCAACATGGGCTTTAAGCTGGAGAAACCCACTCTCTAAGACTGAGTCAGGTTGTGTTGACCCTGTCTCGACATTAAAGCCCCTGTGGTATCAGCTGAATTGATAGATTTAGACAAAGCATTGATATGCCGCAGACAGCTGAATTGATTATGACTTCGGTAGACATACTGTATGGGTGCAGGAGAGTCTTTTAAAACTGCACAAATAGAAGAGAGTCAAACGATTTATGCATCTCTTTCCCTTTCAGTTAGAGATACTGCCATCACTGTCCGCCAAAACAGCCAAAGGCTAATCAGATGCATGGGATTTGGAAAGAGTATGTTTTATTAACTCCTCCAAGCCGACCATTATCTAAGTAGCCAGACAAAGATAATAGCAAGGAGGGGTTGTTATTTCCATGCTGCCAGATATCCAAGAGATATTTCCAGTAGTTCTACTCCAATCCCGGTTCCTATTTCAGTTCTTTGTATGGTAAGTGTGACATGCCAAAAAAAATGTTCTGCAGCATCTTTGTTTTCTACTTCATGCTCTCAAGTCTCATTCCAAGAAATGAAAGCTTAGCACTGTAGAAGAGCTTGGGAGTGTACCTGGCACAAGACTTTAATCATACACACAACAGAATTGGCTTAGTCCTTTTTGTGGAATCTCATTCATCAGCATTGCACAAAGTCACAATTGACAAGAAGGAAATGTGCCATCCTCCAGGGTGGGCAATGGGAATAGGTATGGATCCAAGATACTGGATATATTGCAAGAAAATGACATGCATGTACAATATGTTTAAAGGTTGAAAGGTTGACTTGCTAATCTCTAATATAATCTGTTTATATTGCAGTACTGTATCTGAAGTCTAAAAAGGTGGCTTCCTCAGGAAAAAAAAGTGAAATTGGGCTCAACTGACGCAGTTTATATTGAATTTGCATTATTTCTGCATTATGATGAGAAATGTAGACTCAGGGCCACCACTACTGATCTAGGATTGCCACAGAAAGCACCTAAATACATTGGTAGGAATGGACTTAAGTTTTTATATCAAGCTGCCAGGGCTGTAGTACTTGAGTCCGGATTTTTTTCTATGGTCTCGCTCTCGGCCATTGGATCGTCATATCTTCTAATTGGTCTCAACCGACTCCAGCAATATAAGCTTCTTTCTAAATGAACTTCCTCTTAAAAAAGAAAACATTATGATGGCAAAAACGTATGGTTTTAATTCAAAATCATCTAGAACATTGCATCACTGCCTCAACATCAGGCATCAGAACATCTTTTGACAACAGACGAATGTAAGCAAGCAATTTGCTATGAGGTGTTTAGGATAAGTAATAAGTCACAAGTAACATGTCAGTTTTTTGTGATACCGTGTTGTTGTATTTGTACATTTTCCATCGCCACTGCGAGAATGTTTTTGTTCTGGACACCAGAATAAAAAGAATCAACATCTAAAATGTAAAGTGCACTCAGGTCATGTGACTTTAGGGAAATTGTGTATACTTAAAGTAAATAATGTGCTAGTTTAATCCTTCTTTCTCGGTCTTGACTGTTCTCATTTAGACTCGATCTTGACATGGATATCAAACTTCTTTGGATCGGTCTTTGACCCAACCAGTCCTGGTCTTGGATGACAAAGGTCTGCATCCAAAATCTTCTACCTCTCAATATAATTTAATAGACTACCCAGCATTGTTCTGGCTGTCAGTTTTATAAATCGTCAGTGCCCAATAGATAAAACCTCTGAATTGGCCCTTATCTATCATAAGCAGCTATCAGTGCCGTTACAGTCATCAAGGCAGGCAGTGAAAGTGTAGACACTCCAATGCTTACGCCACACATGGCTGGCTATTTCATTAAAATGGACATTCAAACCTCTCCAAAATTAAAAAATAACATTGTGCACAGTGACAGTTTTCAGAATTGTCGTATTACGTACCTGTGGTATGTCTGGTATATGTCGTCTCGCTGCAATGTCGGGGGGGGAGTAAGAAAGTAAGTACAGGAAGGAGGTCCTGCTTCGGGGACAGTGCATATCTTCTCATCTCACGAGTTCAAACAGCTCTTCATGTTAAATTATTTTCCCGACACTGTTTGGCCGAGCGATTTCTGTTCACAAGGACTTTGACTGCGCTTCCAGCATCTGTCTCCAACTGTAGTGGTGGCGGTTTGACCACGAAATCACTGGGAAAGGAATATTTCAAGCTGCTGCAGTTTGCATGCTTTGCATCATCGCAGACTGAAAAGCACACCGATTGAGAATCGGAACCAATTCACTTAAGGTCTCTTGTACCACTTGTTTGGATTTTGGAACGTTCCCCGAGTGACAATTGCTGCATGACCACGCCAAAACAAAAGCTCCGTGCTAACTAGAGCTAAAAAAACAATGGCACGAGCTAAATAATCCTAGATTGTGTTAAAACTCTGATCTTGCTGCTGGCTTGGTGGCAAAACCCCAGCACAGTGGAATTATAATGAAAACCAGTTCTGCGTGTGTGTTAAAACCCCTCATCACATGTGGTGTGCACTGCCATAAAACATGAGTTGTGACTTTATTGTGCAGAAGAATATATATTTTTTTCCCCCAAATTTATCTTATGGTAATCAAAACTAACGTGACAAACAAAAAACCTGTGTGGTGAATATGTTGTTCAAGTGCCTATAACAATGTGATAACCCCCTTCTGTAGTTTGAATTTGCATATTTACAGGCCATACTGTACATCAGTGCATGGAAGCCTCCAGTGAAAGCACCAAACGATTTGGAATGTTCTCCCTCATTTAACAAATGGGAATCAATTGTACGACAGGAGTGAGGCTGTTGTTAATGTCTATCCAAATTAAAAGCGGTGAATTACACTCACAGCTTTTGTGCCTGGTGTTGGTGGTGTCAAAATATATGAGGACCTTTTTATATGATGGTGTTTATTAAATCTGGAAGCTTAAATGAGAGTACTCGTATGGATTATTCATTCGACATGCGAGGATGGTTGTACTCAACAGGCTTATCTGGCACAGGCCCAGGAGCACACAAATCTCACCTGCAGAATGTCCCTTAAGCGACAGATACTGACCACAAAAGAGACAACAAAACAAAAGAGACACAAAAAACAACCACTGAGGGACACAAATAGACCACCAAGAGAACAAAAGACCACAGGGAGACACAAAATGGCCAAGAGACATAAAATGCCACAAACAAACAGGAAATGACCACAAGACACAAAACGAACTACCAAAGAGACATAAAAGAAGACCAGAAAGAGACACAAGCAGACACAAAACCAAATGACTTGCGAAGAGAAACACAAAGCAACGGCAAAGAGACAATAAAACGAAAAGAGGTAAAACAACCACAAAGAGTCACAAAAACGGGGGAAGCTGTCTGTGTGTGGTGGGTATCTTTGTGTGTGTATGTATAGAATTTACATTACGTTGTTTTGTAATGTTTATTTGATACTGACCACAAAAAGAAAAGACAACACAACCACAAGAGAACAAAACAACCACAGAGAGACACAAAAGACCACAGGGAGACACAAAATGGCCACAGAGAAACTTAATATCACCAGACAGACAGAAAATGGTAGCAAGACACAAAACGACTACAAAAGCGACATAAAAAAAGACCAGAAAGAGGCACAAACGACCAAAAGACCCAAATGACTGCAAAGACACACCCAACAGAAAATGCTTCAACACCGTGGACAGCTCCAGGCAGTTTATGTGAGGGAGAGGAGGAGGAGGCCAGTCCTCTCCCACCACCTGTGACTCGCACAT
>NC_045748.1:3687532-3695062 GCF_008692095.1 Etheostoma spectabile | reverse complement strand
CCAGTGAGGGACGCGTCTGTGTACCCGTCACATATGACGTCACTCTGCCCAGGAGAACCCTGGAAGACAGGGTTTGGGGATTCCCCCAGTATGCCAGGTCTGATTGGAGGGAATGAGGGCGTTTCCTGTTGAACGATAGAAGTCACCAACTTCAATATTGCATATTTTTTATACATTATTTACAGATACAATCTGTAAATACTTATAGCTTTAATAAATGCAGCTGGGTATGAAGTACAATGTCCCCCTTTGACTACAATTAAATACATCAACTGTTGGTACTACGCACTTAAGTATATCGATATAAAATACACTTATCACATACATTTGTCATGAGGAGTTCATTCAATTAGCATGCTCAATCAAGCTACTCCAACATGTGAACAGCTACCTAGCAAAAACTGGCAGAAAGTTATGACAGTGTACTTAGGCTACTATCGTCAGGCTATCAGAAATATCATTAAAATATGGCAATATATTCACTCCAGTTTATTCCTTTTTTTTTTGCATTTCCTTCCTCACTATTTAAAATCCTGCAAAATTCCTGAGCAAACTTCTCTTAATTGGAAAATACTGTGTTTTTTCTGAGCCCTTTGCTGGTTAATTAGGTTGCATGAACAGCAACGATGACATTTACAAATTGAATGTATATCAGCTATGTAACTATCTAATGAAGACGTCCCCACTCGGTCCACAGTTAATCTGCGCTAAAATTCATCCTCCGCCAATGTGAGGGAAGAATACTAGGCTAATGACAACCAAGCTTTAATTAGATCTTTCTTAGCAGAACAACAAGTGGCAGCCTACATCAAATCAAAGGTAGGTTGTTAGCAGTTTTCTCACATTACTGCCTCCGCATAGTTGAGGGGCAATCTATAACGCTCCCATTGATGGAATGGCACGTAACATACATTCATGTGCAACACAATTTTCTTCATGGTTCAGCATCGTTCTTTGGGTGTTGTTAGGCTCTTCCATTCTAGTGTATAGAGAGAGGAGAGGAGAAGAAGAACATGATGGTGAGAAAACGTTGCAGGCACATTTCATTTATTCGTTACTTTAATGAAAAGGATTGCATTTGATAAATGAAAGGAGCATGGGATAGTGATAAGACAGAACAAGGGGGGATGGGGGAGGCTTTCCTGAGGATCATTACAGACAAGAAAGTGTACAGGGATTCATTAGCATGAGCCATGAAGGGAGAGTCCCAGTCATGATAATGTTCTGAGAGTTACCAGGAGAACAACGGCTTTACAGTGATGGAGTGATACAGCCGAAACAAAACTTGTATTCTGTAGACAATAAAAGTTAGGCTTTTCTCCCCACTCACATGTTAAAAATACAAGTACACAACCAGAGGCCTGCCGCAGGCCCAGTCAATCTGTCAGAGGCTGTGTGCCCGGGACGGGCAGTGCCAGTCACCTTGGACACATGGGTGTAGGCCAGTTTCACGGCACCTGGACATTAATGCTCCTCCCTCCTCGGCACACCATTCGCGGCACAGGGATTATGCATGCTCACACACACACCACACACACACCCACACAGCCATCAACAACTCACCTTTGCATTCAAAAGGCGGGAGCGAAGGATTGATATTGTGGTTGGAGTGGGAAAATCACCTTTTAGTGGCCAGCGTTGGCTTCTGTATAAAGTCCACGATTTATTCACACAGTGTAGAGCTACAACTCAATGGGATCGTCTGTATGTGCATTGTTTTCCCATGCACTGCAGTGGCTTTGCCTTACTGTTGCTAAATATGTGACCCACATCACGACAGTGTAATCCATTCTTAGATTATGATGTGCAAGCCAGCCAAGCAGGGTGCTTTAATCAAAGCAAGTGATCCATTCCCTGCACCATCCATCTGAACATGCCAGCAAATCATCGTCATAAATTACTCCCAAAAAAAAAAAAACACACCTAGATAAGGTAATGTGAGGGTGAAAATAAGTAAACTGGACGGGCCTTTAAAGAGGATTCAAAAACAAATTGTGAGGCCAATGTTGTGCATTATAACAATAAAAAGTTTGGCTTTCATACTGAACAAACAATTCAGCTGAGTTAAAACGTTGTTACTAAGAATGAGTCAGTAAGAATGACTAAATATGGTAATACATTTGTTCTTTGAGATCCCCAAGGGGACAGTGCATAACATCCAGTATTTGTTTCTTGAAGCAAAAAGTAATGTACCAACATTTGAATAACGTAGACTCCTTTGAGAAATACTGCAGGCTAAGCACATAAGCGTGACTCAATTTGTTAATGTTATGTATACATTCAGGTAAGAAAAATCTTTTATTTTTTTAACGACATGGGCTCAGTGATATATTTGTGCAATAATTCCTTGAATCTAGGTACTCACCGTTGAAGTTTGAAAGCGTCAGAAAAGGCAAAAAACATGTTTTACCTTGTGGGACAAGTTGTACCTGCTGAGCTCTGTCTCTACTGCCATCCTCACACAGTAGTGGTGAATATAATTTTTTTAATGCTGCTCTATGCTGCCTCAGAAATTCAACGCTGTGTTTGACTATGTTTCAGCAATCATAGTTGAAAGTGTTTACCGCTTACCGTGGGTCTGAATCTTAAGATATGAGCACACAAAGCTAGCTCATGGTATTGCGATGGAAAAGGGTTTGAAAGTCAGTTATCTCGTAACAATTTACAATTGATACTAGTTACTGAGGAAAATCTTGATACTTTATTGATCAATCGCTGATATGTAGCAGTGAATTAAGACTATGATGCAGATAATTAGAGGTTACTAATCAAGAATACTTTCACTGTTTACCAAAGTTTAGCAGGAAAAAAAAAACAGCTTTCCAACAGCATCACATTGCTGTTAGCTTTATTTTGTGGACTGATGATACACACTTATACATTTAGCATCATGGCTACGTTAACAGAGCCACATGTACGTTAGCCTTAGGGTCCTCGCTGATGGAAAAAATGAAAACAGTTTGCATTTATATCATGATGGTATGAGAAGTATGAAAGACGATGTGAGATTACATTATCCTGTCAACGATTCAAATCGATATCACGATGCATCACCTCCACGATATTATATATTGCACACATGGTTTTCATCAACAAATTCACATCTAATTATATCAGTAGGGCTCAAAAGTTTGGCACCCCAGTTAAAATTTGTATTAATGTGCATAAAGAGCCAAGAAAAGATGGAAAAATCTCCAAAAAGCATCATACAGGTAAGACATTTGTATAATATGTCATAAAAAGTTAGATTTATTTCCATCATACACTTTCAAAATAACAGAAAAAAAAAAATGGCTCTGCAAAAGTTTGAGCACCCTGCAGAGTTAATACCTGGTACCCCCCCCCCCCCCCTGGCAAGTATCACAGCTTGGAAACACTTCTTGTAGCCGCCAGAATCTTTTAATTCTTGTTTGAGGTATCTTCGCCCATTCTTCCTTCCAAAAGTCCCATTCTATGAGATTTCTGGGCTGTCTGTCCACTGCCTGCTCTTTAAGTTCTATCCATAGATTTTCAATTGTGTTGAAGTCAGGAGATAGTGGAGCCATGGCAAACCCTTCAGTTTACGCCTCTTGATGTATCCACCGTGATTTTGAGGTGTGTTTAGGATCATTATCCATTTGTAGAAGCCCCTCTCTTTAACTTCACATTTTTCACAGATGGCATCAAGTTAGCGTTCAAAATATGCTGACATTTTATTGAATCCCTTTTCCTTCTACTCGTGACATGTTCCTTGGGCTGCAATACAACCCCAAAGAATGATTGATCCCCCCTGTTTATCAGTTGGACAGGTATTCTATTCATTATATTCATGACCTTTCTTCCCAAACGTACCTTTGCTCATTCCGTCAAAAAGTTCTATTCAACTCATCGGTCCTCAGAACTTGTTTCCACAATGCTCAGGCTTGTCTAATGTTCATTTGCAAAACTTCAAATGCTGATTTTTGTGGTAAGGAAGTAAAGAGGTTTTCTTCTGATGACTCTTCTATGAAGACCATATTTTACTAGTACTCTTTTATGTGGAATGGTGTACACAACTCCAGTGTCTGCCAGTCTTTCTGATGGATCGTGGCAGTCAAACGTGGGTTTTGACTTTCTACAATCCGCGAGCTGTTCTGTCTGATATTTTTCTTGGTCTTCCAGATCTTGCTTTAACTTCCACTGTTCCTGATGACTGCCATTTCTTAATTACATTCCAAACAGGGGATATTGGCATCTGAAAACACTTTGCTGTCTTCTTATAGCCTTCTCCTGCTTTGTGAGCGTCACTATTTTCAGTTTCAGTTTTCTAGACAACTGCTTAGAAGAACCCATGGTGATGATTGTTGGGGCAAGGTCAGAGGAGTTGGACATTTAAAACCTTAGATTACATCACCTAGTCCTTCCAGATGATGATTGAGAACAATCCATGACACTGTCAGGTCTCAGCTTTCCAAGGGGGCGGTGCATGCTAGAAACTCTGCAGGGTGCCCAAACTTTTGCAGATGCCATTTCTTTGTTTTCTGTTATTTTAAAGTGTAAATGATGGAAATAAAATCTAACTTTTGTAAAATTATATGAATGTCTAATCCCTCATTTGATGTTTTTGGAGATTTTTCCATCTTTTCTTGGCTTCTTTATGATACACATAAAACAAATTTTACCTGGGTTACCCAAACTTTCGAGCCCCACTGTATATGTTTATACATAAACTCCCATTTTTATTGTACTGCTATTAAAAAAGATACACTCTGGATGTTGTGGAGTCTGAACATAGCGGAAACAGACAAAAGGCAAACAAAAAAGCAGCAACTGAAAACAACAAGTGATATCATAGGCATAATCGATGATAGTCTGTCACTGCATCGATAAAGAATCGTCTAGGTCCCATCGTGATGCAGTGATCAGTGTTCTTTTCAACACCCTACCGTGATGTCACCCATTGGTTTGTGTGTGCTACCTTTTTGTCTCAAACGTGGCATTTTGGCCAGCGTCATCAGTTTTTTTTGGAGCCAGGAATGACCCAATTTATATAAATAATGCTGAGAATCATTACGTCAAAATTGTACAGGATTCATTAGCATGAGCCATAAGGGAGAGTCCCAGTCAAATGTTCCTGAGGAGTACCAGGAGAACAACGGCTTTACAAGTGATGGAGGAGATAGGCGAGAAAAAAAAAAAAAAAACTTGTATTCTTTAGACAATTAAAAGTTAGGCTTTTTCTCCACACTCACATATTAAAAAAGACAACATGCACTACCAGAGGCCCTGCCCCGGCCCAGTCAATCTACAGAGGCTGAAGTGTGCCATGGTACGGGGCAGTGCCAGTCACCTTGGACACGGGTGTTGGCCAGTTTCATGGCACACTGCACATTAATGCTCCTCTCTCACTAGAGGTCAAAAACTAGGCACCACTCTCACATGCACAGGCATTGATGCATGCTCGCACACTCACACAGCCCTACATTCACCTTTACATTCAGAGCGGGAGCGAAGGAGTGATATGGATGGTTGGAGTGGAAAATCACCTTTCAGTGGCCAGCAGTGGCTTCTGTATAAAGTCCACAATTTATTCACACAGTGTAGAGCTACAACTCATTGGAATCTGTATGAGCATTGTTTCTGCATGCGCTGCAGTTGGCTTTGCCTTGCTGTTGCTAAACATTGTAACCCTCATCTGCGCAGTGTAATCCATCTTAATATTGGGGTGAAAGGGAGAAGCTAAGTATCAGCTAAGGATGCTAGTAACTTGGTAAGCAATGTGCATCCGTAATTCACATTACAAGTGCCATGGATATGCATTGCCTATAGGGGCAGTATCAACTACTGGGTATTGCCGAGGAGCCTCTGAGCAAGGTACCACACCCCCACACTGCTCAGCGTGCCATCCTGAGGGCGTGTGAGAAGTGAGAATAGTCATTTTCTCATAGACTTCTACACAATCAGTCTTATTTTTGCAACACGTGAGAGTGGCGTCGTCCCTGCTGGCCATTAGAAAGGAAGCAGTTTAAGGCAGTTTCACATTGACTTCACTTTTCAGACTGGAGGCTACGTCGTTAGTTACTTTGGTAACTCCATTTCTATTATATAGGCGTAGCCCTCTAAGGGCTCCGCGCAAATGTCGGTTACTGCCTGCCTTAAATAGAGCGAAGCCTGTGCCAAAGGCTCAAAGGGGGGCTTCCCCAGACCCGGAGCACCAGAGCTAGGTCCCATTGGGGGGCGAGGGGGCGAACAGCCGGTTTTGTGACGCCTAACCCCCTTCAGGAAACGCTTCACAGGGATGCGCAAACTGTCCTCTCCACCGAAACCTCGTGACAGGATGAGAGGCTGCTGCGTATGCTTTGACTGTAGATGGAGCCAAATCATTATCCACCAGAGTTTGTGGTACGTCAGCACGAGAGGTAGGGGACACAATGTGGTCTGCGTCCCTCTCTGGGCACCAGAGCTGGAAGGCAGACCAGCGCCCTGCGTAGCCTGCTATGGTAAGGGGGGCTCTGGAGCCCTGGATAGTGCGTACCACGGCGGGGGGCAAGCCTAATCTCTGTAAGCGTTCCCGCTCAGCAACCAGCCCCACAGCCTCTGATTTATCACTGGGGGATGACAGATCGCACCGTTCAGCTGCGATAGTGCGTCTCCCTGCCACGAATCTGCCAGGGGGAGCCACCAGCAGCTGAACGAGGGTTTGGGAACCAGGACGCACTCGTGCACTTCGGTGCCACCAGAACAATTAACAGATCCTCCTCCTGAACCGCTCCAGGAGCAGGGATCAGAGGGACCGGGGGAAAAGCATATAGGAGGGTTTTGGGCCAGGGTTTGGAGAAGGCGTCTACGCCGAGGGGAGGGTTGTCCGCCGCTCGCGTCAAGGAAACCAAGTGTCACTGTGTGTTCTCCGTGAAGGAACAGATCCACCTCCGCTTCCCCGAACCTGCTCCATAACGTTTGAACATAGTGGGATCAATCTCCACTCGTTGTGGGAGGGCCCCCCCCTCGACATCAAGTCGGCCGCCCGGTTCAAATCCCGGGGATATATCTGCTTTGAAGACACAGTGGGCTGTGCGCCCACACCAGGGCGTCTGCTATTTCTAACAGCCGCTGAGCGTATCCGCCTGGCGGTTTATGAATCCGCCGCAATGTTGTCCGTCCGTACTACAACATGCCTCCCCGTCACCACTGTTGTAAGTGTTTCAACACCTTCAACACCTGGACAGCTCCAGGCAGTTTTGTAGAGGGAGGAGAGACCGTCCTCTCCCACCCCTGTGACTCGCACATTCCCCCCCAGCCAGTGAGGGACGCGTCTGTGTACCCTCACATATGACGTCATCTGCCCAGGGAACCCTGGAAGACAGGGTTTGGGGTCCCCCAGTATGCCAGTCTGATTGGAGGGAATGAGGGATGGACAGCATTTGCCATTTGTGGCAATGGGATCGAGCCGCTGGCGGTGGAACCACCTCTGGACTTTCCTCATGTGGAGGAGACCCAGGGGGACCACCGGTGTCCGCGGACATCATGCCCAAGAGCCGCATAACTGACAGCGCTGCACTGTCCGTGCGGCTT
>NC_045748.1:3680615-3687507 GCF_008692095.1 Etheostoma spectabile | reverse complement strand
TGAATGCAGGTGAGGAGGTGTGTGGACAGCATTTGGCCATTTGTGGCGAATGGGATCGGCCTCGGCGTGGAACCCCCTCTGACTTTCCTCATGTGGAGGAGACCCAGGGGGACCACCGTGTTTGCCGCGGACATCATGCCCAAGAGCCGCATAACTGACAGCGCTGACACTGTCGTGCGCGGCCTGAGACGGGACAACAGAGAAGTCAGGCTTCCTGCCTCGGTCTGACCGCCTGGCTCATGCTGATCGAGTCTACGCCCAGATAAACTATCGATTGCGCGGGGACAGGGCCGATCTTCTTCAATTTATGCAAAACCCAGCGTTTGTAGGTGCTGCGAACCTCCATGTGCAGCGCCGCCTGCTCCCAAGAGGGGCTAGAATGAGCAGATCGTACAAATAAAAGGACTCTGATGCCCCTCTCCCGTAGAGGCTGAGCGCAGTTTCCATGCTTGGAAAAGGGCGGGGGGTCGTGTAGTACCGAACGGCAGCCGTTGACTGGAACTGGCCCTTTGAGGAGAAGCGCAGGAATTTCCTGTGCCTGGGAATGATTTGGATGTGAAGTAAGCGTCTTTCAGATCCACGGATGTAAACCATTCGTTGTGGCGCACACATTCCACATGTGCCTGTTGGTGAGCTGTGGAAGGGGCGCTCCCACTAAAGGTGAATTTTGACAGGTCGAGGATGGGACGCAGTCCTCCTGACTTCTTCGTGGTGAGAAAATAGCGAGAGTAAAAACCCTCGTTTTCCTCCCCTGAGGGACGCGAATAGCTCCGCTCGTCAGCAACCCTCTAGCTCTGACGTCATTGCGTCGACTCTGCCAGGGATGACACCGTCGTCTCAACACACCCGCGAAAGGGGGCAGGGGGAGGCGAAGGGAGTGTGTAACCCCGTGTTATCAGCTTTGACATCCACGAGTCCATGTGTGTCAAGCCAATCCATTGCCTGCACTCTGACATGGGCGAGCACATGTCTGAGTGTTTCACCGGCAAGCAGGGAGCGACGAGCCCATCCCCCGCTGGGCGAGACGAGTGATCGCGTCGCCCACCATGGTAGGCTTTTCGGAAGGGCAGTGGCCGGTCGCCGCCGTGTGGGGCGGAGCGGTCACTGGGTTAACCGACCCCCACCTCCGGCATCGCCGTGGGGGGTGTGGTGGACAAGCTCATCAACCACCGTGGACGCTCATTTCCGCTGCCTGCGCAGTGAGCCAATGGCGCCCCGCTCGCGGCGACGGCCTGGTGTGTGTGCTGGTGTGGACGACTGTCAACGAACAGCGCCTTGTTTAGAGCAAACAGGACTGTTCGGCTGAGGGGAAACAGCTCTTTAGATGGAGGGAGTGGCCCTTAAAAGGCCAGTGTGTTTCCAACTCTCAGCTGAAGAGGGACAGTCGATCCCCACGTCCCGTCATTGCCACCACCGCTGCTGCTTGCTGGGTGCTGGGAGGCGGGTTGGACAGGTGGGGGCCGCTCTCATGGTCCTCCGGCTCGTGCAGGTGGACGGCCGTGTGGCATCGTCTGTCGCTGCGGAGGGGACCGTGGGGGCCCTGATGCCGAAGCTTGGGAAGACGCAGCCGCGCCGATGCTGCGGGGCGCTTCCGCGTGTGCGGTTGTCATGGCAACGGTGTGCTGTGGAGGAGGAGCCTTCCACGACCGAGCCCCGAAGCCGCTCGGCGTCCTCCGAGGGACCGAAGGAAAACCCGCGTCTGTGTCGCCTTGAACCCGAGAACGGGGCATAGCGAGAGACGGGAGCCTTCATTTCCCCGGCTGGGAGAAAGCCTCCTCCACAATGGCCGAAGCTCCGCGAAGCGTGGCCAGAGTGGGCCCGGAAGAGGGCAGCTCCTGGGCATAAGCGGAAGCGTTAATGCGCGCTTCGAGGCCCAATCCCCCAAGGGGGAAGGGGGACCCTCCCGAGGGGAGAGGGAAACCGGTGATGGAGCGCTGTCAGAGAGAGCGGAGTCAGCGGACTCAGCTCGTCGAAAACGCCGTCGTCAGCGGCTCCAGGTGCCGCCGGATTCCTGTCTGTCTGCCCAGCTGCCGTCTCCGTCCCCGCTAAGCTGCAAACCAACAGCTTCCGCCCGTCGAGTTACGTCTTTAGATGACAGCGGGCGAAAACTGGCAGAGGAGCATGCGGGTGAGAGCCTGGCCGGCGTGAACGGCACCCAGGCAGAGGAGGGTCCGTCCGGCAGGAGGGGCAAGCGCGGGCACCGCGGAAGGTCTTGAGCTTACTCATACTGCGAAGTTGAAGAAAAGTGGAAGTCGAACAACGGGTCCGCTCTGTATATATGCAGTAAATGCGGACGTAGTTGAGGCCCGTGCTGGACCTAGGGCGGGAAGAAATCTTCACGACTGCGCATGCGCGAAGGGATAAACCCATACGTAGCCCTAGAGGCGAAGCCTATACGAAATAGAACCATTTGTTAATACACGCACAGGGTTACTTATAGCTTTTTAGTATCTTTTCTCATATTTCTGTCAATTACTGTAATTATTTCATAATGATTCCTTTATATGGTATTTCCCAGTAACTCTTCATTATCTACTACATAGTCCTCGATTTGGGGTTATTCACAGTTATTTTGACGATTTATCAGTTTTTTTTTTTTTCTGGTTCTCACCCGTTCTTTAGTAACTGCACCTAATTTGGTGTGCAGTATTGTGAAATGTTACCGATATCTCAAGACCTGCATATTTTCACTCACTCGAATGCACTCCCTGATCCTTCTCTTCCTCCCTCTCCATTTAATCAGCTACAAAGCACTAGCATACTTAACGTGAGATGCACCAGCCTCAATGTTCTGTCTTGACCTGTACAGTGCTCATGCTGTACCAGCAAGGCATGCTCCTTTAGTTTTCCAATAGTGGATGAAGCCTGTCCTTGATTGGTTGTTCTTTCCATAAAAAGCAGCAATCTATAACCTGGTAGCTGGATCTAGAAAGATGCCATTCGGAGACGATTATGTGGTGCTACCAGGATCGGCATTGGTGGATGAGACCAGGGAGGAAAATAATAGGAGGGGGGCCTGCTATTGATTGTACTTCTTTCAGAGCGACTCATTTTTTTTATTGGCTTCTTGAGTGCTTGGTAGTGACGCATTTTTTTAAGCTCATCTATTTGTGTCTTTTATTTTTCCTTTTAAAGCAATAAATGCTGTAAGTTACTAATTTCTGCATTCATCTTTTAAATTGGAATCAAATTGTTGAGGGACATATTTAAAACAAATCCATGAAAATCAGCAATTCCCAGAATAACCGTAATATGTGCAGTATTTCTAAAATCGGTTTGTTGCATTACTGCTGATGTCTCTCGTCAAAAGCTCATAGTTTGACAAACCATCCTTTCTATACGCATTGGTTGGCTTAAGCTATCAGCCCACTTAAAGAGACCTAATCCATGTTAGCTATGCTCACAACAGCCCTTGATCATGCAAGACCCATAACACAAATTAAAATCAATCACACATATGGTTAGCCTCTGAGAACCCTTCCCCTAAAAATAATATTTTCGTATAATTGTATTAGCAAGTACGTTCAGTAAGAAATGTAATTCCTTATATTAAATGTATCTGCAAAGTGTTTACTGTTAATGTATATCATTTTTTCCCAACATACAAACTACTTGTACTGAGCAGCGCATTTGTTAAGGGTGAAATTAAAACCATGGTCTCGGTTAAATCTGAAACAAGTCTGAATAGAAGCATGAGCATGACTTTTTCCGCTAATCAACCAAACCACAATCTTAACCAACCAAAGTAGTAGCAACACTATGTAACTTTTCCCTTTTCGGTCCCTCTACAGGTTGCTCCATTGGAACTACAGCACCCAAGGCTGTATTTCTAATGTAAGGGGACCGAGCTGCAAGACGCACAACCTGTAGTTTAATGAGGCAACCGTAGGGGGATCAAAGATAGAACATTTTATATAGTATGCTTTACCTTTGATGTAAGGTAAAGTGTCCTTAAACCTATCAACATATGTGATCCTATGTGACCCTGGTCTCTAGTGTTAAAGTCCTCTGTTTTTGTGCACTGGACTCTTTTTACTATACCATTTGACAGAGCAATTAGCAGTAAAAGGACTTATTTTGTATGAAAATAGGGTTGCCTCTAAATATAACTTCCAATCCAACTCTCACAATACAAGGAGATGTGGTTGTCTACACTCCTTTTTCAAGTACATATTTCATGCAATTTGTCTATGTTTCTCGGCCCTCAGAACCCATCTGCTCTCACATCAGAATACTTAAGATACTGCAGTCTGAATTTTGCTTCCAGGTTTGTACATAATACCGCAAGGCCCTCCTAGAGATGCAACTATTGTGGAAATCCCTGTGTGAATCCTCTGTGATGGAGACGTCTTCATTTCCGCTGTGTAGATCCACCTACAACAGCTGGCTCCCCCAGGTTCCCCATGCTCCTTGTGCTGGGCTCTGGCTTGCCTTCTAATTCCACCCAGTGGCACTTGGATTCCAGCTGAGATCAAAAGACCACACTTGATGCCAATGGAAGTGTAATCCCACCTTTTACACTTTCCATCCATTGCAACATTTAGAGCTGATGCCAGCGAGAAAAGATTTCACAAATTCACCTCCACCCATCTGAATGTCAGGCACAGATGAAGGATTTTTTTTTTCAGTCAAGGTACTTATAAAAAATGTAGTCATCTTAGAAAATATGCACATGTATAAAAATGATAAATAAGTATAACACTTTTACTAGATTTACAGGAGAATATTTAAGGAATACACACTTCTTCTGTGTGTGGTTATTATATTCTCTTTGGAAATTAGGTTTTTGAGTAAGTAAATTATGTCAATCGATTTTGTTGAAGTACTCTGGCAACTCCTTTATTTGACTGTTCCACAGTAAATCAATATGCTTTAAGCACTAAGCCATGGCTACGGACAGGGCTTTGTTTTGTCCATTTGGTTTGGCAACATCACTCTTTTATCGACGCATTGCATAAACAAGTTGTCATTCACTCAGCAGTCATTGCTAATTAGATTCTTGCTGGCTAGATTTAATGTGTGGGACGCTTTAGGGGCAGCTACAATTAATTTCTATCAGAGCCCTCTGTGTTGTCGACCTAGAAGAAAACATATTTAAACTGTGACGTCAAAAGAGGACTGTACTCTTTGGTCTGATTTGGCAAGATCTGGGATCTGAGGGATTCTGTAACATAGAGATGACATCAACTAGATTAAAGTGAGCCAGGGAACTTTTTCGTTCTAAGCTTATTCAGGAATCCTACTGGCTTCTCTTTATCTGTTAAAGTCAGCCTCTATGTTTTGCAAGAATTACCCCCACAAGATGAGCTCAATTTGCTATGGAAACCAGGACGAATTTTCTTTTACTTTCTAATGAAGAAATGCTCCCCTTCTTGTTTGAATCTACTCCTCAACTTGTACCTGCAGGTCATGCAACAAGCTGCTGCTCCTCCACCCACCTGGGACAAGCTAATGTGAGGAATCAGGATTTTTTTTCTTAACTGCTATCCACCTTTGGTTCAAACTAGAAAAAACAGTCTCAACTATTTTTTTCTTCTCTCAACACTTGTCTTTCCACTATTTCTTTGGACCAATACTGCTTACTAGAAAATGAGAAAAGGAAATGTATGGTCTGTAAAAAAATACCCAGGGCAGTTCACAATCTGACGATGTCTTGAAGAAATGTATGTCAAGCAATTCAAATAAAGGTGTGTTTGATGTCTTCGATTTTCCCCAAGCATCACCTAGTTGAAGGCCTCATTTTACCAACAACCTCTTTATTTATTTTTGGCAGGGAGTGAAGTCAAGTCAAGTGTGTTCCCTTAAATGGTAGCAATTTGAAAGATGGATTGAGCCTGGCTTTCTGTGGCCTGCGTGGCAGGAAACAGCTACAGGGACTGACTGAGCTACCTGCTCTCGGGGGTCACCTTCGCCTCTCCACCGCATTGTAAGGATCAATGCTCAAAAAAAAATATATATATATTTTTTTTAGAAGACTTAGTGCCTCATGCTATAGAATCCAAATCTATTGTTATATTTTAAAACTTAACAAAACTTTTTTCCAAGTTTTCTGTAAGTAGCCTTTTAAACTTTTGGCACTATAGCAATCATAGAAGTCCTTTTGATATGAACTAGAACCCTTAATGTAGTGGGGGCCTGTCAATTCCAGTTTGCTTAAAATAACTTCAGATTGTGGAAAGGACAAAGCAGTGAGCAGCCTGTAAATAGTGCACTGAGTTTATTTCAGCATATCAAACTCGGTTTAGGAACAGAGGCATCATTGAACTGAGGGTTTCTGCCAAAGGTCGCTACCCAGTCTCGAAAACTGTAGCAAGAGAAGATTATGGGAGATCAGACTTTTGACTTGTTTTGAACTTCCCCTTCCCCTTTTTGTACTCGACTTTTTATCGATTTAGTCAGTTTTTTTCTGCTTTTGCCCATTTCGTTTGCTTTTTTGTATTTTACGCATGATTTTGCAAAATGTACCCAGAGAAAAGAATAAAAGTTGCCAACATGAAAACAACAAGGATGGAAACGCTGGAACGTTTGATATGAAAATGTTTTGTCGCTTACCATTTTGTAAGAGCTTAAGTATCACAGTGCGCATGTGGATGGACCAAAAAAAAAAAAAAACTCTTACAGCACACTTTCCAGGTAAAACTCTGAGATCCCCATGAAACTGAAGCAATTTTAGATCAAATCTTTCCCCTAATGCAGACAAACACTAAGTCGTGCGCGGCCTGAAGCGGGACAACAGAGAAGTCAGGGCTTCCTGCCTCGGTGCTGACCGCCTGGCTCTCATGCTGATCGAGTCTACGCCCAGATAAACTATCGATTGCGCGGGGACAAGGCCGATCTTCTTCCAATTTATGGCAAAACCCAGCGTTTGTAGGTGCTGCAGAACCTCCATAGT